>NC_140201.1:1011189-1077394 GCF_965226575.1 Pagrus pagrus | reverse complement strand
TCCTTCACTCCTCTCCTCTCCTCTCCTCTCCTCCTTCACTCCTCTCCTCTCTCCTCTCCCTCCTCCTCTCTCCTTCACTCCTCTCCTCTCCTCTCCTCTCCCTCCTCCTCTCTCCCTCCTCCTCTCTCCTCCCCTCCTCTCCTCTCCTCTCCTCTCCTCTTCTCTCCTCTCCTCTCCTCTCCTCCCCTCCTCCCTCTCCTCTCCTCTCCTCTCCTCTCCTCACCCTCCTCCCTCCTCTCCTCCTCACCCTCCTCTCCTCTCCTCACCCTCCTCTCCTCTCCTCTCCTCTCCTCTCTCTCTCTCCCCTCCTCTCCTCCTCCTCTCCCCTCCTCTCCTCTCCTCTCCCCTCCTCTCCTCACCCTCCTCCCCTCCTCTCCTCTCCTCTCCTCACCCTCCTCTCCTCTCCCCTCCTCTCCCCTCCTCTCCCTCCTCTCCTCTCCTCTCCTCACCCTCCTCCCCTCCTCTCCTCTCCTCTCCTCTCCTCTCCCCTCCTCTCCTCTCCTCCTCCCCTGTCCTCCTCCCCTCTCCTCTCCTCTCTGGTGCTGGTGGACTCAGAGTTGCATCATTTGGTGCAGAGGCACTCGGCCGCTCCAGCAGACGAGGATACTTCACTGACATCTGCTGCAGCTTCGTTATTGCTTCATCTGATCGCCGGTCAGATAAAGTGATGTTGATCCAGAGTTAGTTAATTTGTCTCCTGACAGGACGAGAGCTGTCAACGTTTCCTCGTTGGTTAACGGACCACGCTGGTGCTTCACTTGTGATGTTTGTTTGAACCAACAAATCTCAACCCAGCACCCACTTACTAGCTCTTCCCCAGGCTTTTAACCACGTCTCATGGTCTTCCTCCGCAGATTGATGTAGTTGGCATGGAGGTGATGGAGACGAGGATCTAATAAGAGAAATCTGGATTCAGAGGCAGAGTCCTGTTTATTCCAGGAATGTTTACATTTATTTACTAAATGTAATTACAATTTATGAACTTCCTGGGAACACTAAAGACTTCCTCTTTAGCCTTCTGCTAACTTGGATGATGATAAAAAAAAAAGATTTTCAAACTGTTTCCCTCATACATGTCCCGACTCCGATTCCTCTGCGTTTGACATTTGAAACAGTTTTAACAGCAGAAACTTCACACGATCGGCTTAATGTTTTTGTTCTCGATGTGTTTTGTGTCCATTCTCAGATGTCGGAGCCTCCCTGAACGTCTCACCATGGAGAAACAGAAAGGTGAGTGGAGACCTTTTTAATCGTTTTGCTGTCGCCGTTCTTCTTCACACGTGAGACAGATGTTCTCTCACAGCTGCACGTCAGACTTTTTATTTTTTGTGTTTCTTTAATAACTCTATAAATGTCAGAAATCTAAATCAATACAGAATCACGTGTTTTGGGTCGGGTCAGCAGTAATTTAAAGTGTCCCAGCTACAACATGCAGAACCACCAGTACGGTTCTGTGCAGATGGATCGCAGCGATCACATTCATTTTGCAGACGTCGACTGTGTCAGCTGTTTCAATGATTCACCTTCAGTCGCTCAGCTCCTCGTTTTATTTACAGATATTCTGTCCTGGTCGTTAACTCTTATTGCTGTTTGTTACTCATCTCCGCCGCCGCCTGTGTATTAAACTGTTAACCTTCGACCTCTGCACTCGTTTGGTTTCTCTTTCAGGCCGAGTGCCCGGACAGGAGAGACGACCACAGAATGAGAAACTGCTCTTGACCGCTGACAAACTCTGAGAGGTGAGAGTAAAACAGGAAGCAGCAGCTTCTGCTCACAGTCGGTATTTTTAGACCGTCTGTGAAGAAACACTCCCACAGACAGAAGCACCGGAGAGTCGGCAAAACACCCGGATCACCTCAAGTATCGACACAAGTTGTTACTCTGACGTGGTGTTTTTAGTCATGCAGATCGTTCTGGTTTTATTTGTTCAAACTGTTTTAATTCTCACTCAAAAAGGCTGAAATTTAACAGGAGCAACAGAAAACACCACACACTGCTGTAGTGTGTGACGAAACCGTCCAGAACATCATCGTGTGGCAGCAGATCCAAACTATCAGGCAGTTTTTGTGTAGTTTTGGGAATTACAACTGAAATTTTAATGATACGATCTTTTGTTGTTCGATGACTGAAGTAACGGTCCCTGCTGTGTGTCGGCCATGATGTTTCCAAACGAAAACAAAACTCTCTGCGTGGTCAGACGAGCCGAGAGCAGCGCTTCCCAAACACATGTAAAGCGGGTCGTCTGCCCACCTGCTGTTCCTGCAGGACACTGAGCCCGTTCTCAGCGTCTTACTGTAATGATGACAGCATGGACACGTGTGAGTGGAAGTTATTTTAACAAATGAAGGAAATCTAAATATCAAGTTAAATGTTGCAGGTGTTCAGGCAGGTCTCGTCTGCGAGGACACATTTCATGTTTATTGCTTATTATTTCTCGTCTTTTTGACTTATTTGAAAATTCAACATAAAATTGCAGTTAATGAAAATATCACTTTTGATAAAACGTAAGGAGGCTTTAAAATGAAGTTTTAATAAAATAGTTTCGTGCAGTTTTTGTTTCACGAGTTCTTCGACACAGACGGTGAATATTACGCAGCGAAAACATCTTTTTCGAAACGAAGTTGATTTTATTTTTGCTCCTTCGCACCGCGAGTGACAATATCAACCAATCATGTTGTGAAACAGACGTCACATCACGAGTCCTGACGGTACCGGACCTGTTGGTTGTTTGTTATCATCCTGGATTTTATGACACAGTGAGCTGAAGCCGTCAGATCTGTCGTCTGGTCAGATCCACAAGATAAAAACAGAACCTCTGGAGTCGATGGTCTACCGCTGCCTCGATTTGTAAGTTCGGTGTTTTAATGTGTCGATACATCTGAACGGACCGGACCGGACTGTAGCCTCGGGGTCGTTTTATTGTCGGTCCTGTTTTAGTTTTGATGCAGCGAGTTCTTCATATTTTCGGGTCGTCTATTTAACATGTCCTCGGTGTGTAAGGGCCTTTATAAGTGAACATAATATCTTGATGTTCTCTGTAATTACAGTATTGATATCAGCATCAGCTGTCAGTCAGAATGAGCTGGAAAATATCAGCAAAAATCCAAAATGGTGCCTCCTTCCTAAATGAACAGCCAGTCTGGGAAACACTGCAGGTAAAAATGATGAGTTTTTGTAGTTTGGGCCGAACTTTGTTCTACATTAACTCTGTGAGCGACGAGGAAACACTTCTGATTAACATTTCCCTCAAATGTCTTAATTAATACCCTGAGAGTCACAGCCGACCTCTCGGGTTTATTACAGTTTCACTTCTTTGACACCCGTCAAACATATTTTATAGATCCTGCAGATGAGGTTTTTTTTTTGAGCTCTTCATTGATAAAGACGGATGCAAAAAGGAGGAGGGCGGCACTGTAAGTCATTCGAGGGAGATTATTAATTCAAGAGAATTAATGAAATAATTTTGAACATACAAATTACTGAATTGAAGAAGCATGAAGTGTATTGAGAGCATGAATTTGTAATTTGAGGGAATAATTGATCAGAAATCCTCCCTCGAACGCCTCCTGGGCTCCGGACAAAACACAGCCGATGCTCAGTTAATGCTTTGTTTGTTTTTCAGATACCAATATGGTACAAAGAGAACATTCATCTGGTTCTGTCTGGTTCTGTGGAGAGACGGCTCCGTCAGTGATGGCTGCTCCGGTTCAGTTCATGAAGTAAAACCGTCTTTTTCTTCACACGCTCAAAGTGCTGCTGATGTGTTGGTTTACAAAAATCTCCATCTATTGAACGTCATCGTGAAGCTTTTGATGTGAGAACAAAAACCTCATTCTAGTTATTTTCTCCTTTTTTCCACAGAAAAGGAGAGTGAACCCTCCTCTCAATTTCAATTTTCTGGACCAGATTCAGAGGACGAACGGACTCCAAAAGGAACAGACTTTCCCTCTGGGTGTTTCTGACATTATCAGCTCCGTGTTTTATGTCTCCTGCGGGAAGAAATGCCGTCGTTTGACAAAAGTCCTGGAGAAACGTCCATCGCTCCTCAGATCTGCTGCAGTCCGATTTCCTGCTTTTTTGAATCTTTGCACATGAAATCTGGGCCCCGTGCCAAAGTGCAACAACCGGGGACACCAGATCAAAGCGCTCGTAAGAAAACTGCTTTAATCAAGAATTTTTCAGGCCACCTCGAGCCTCAGGGACTCTCTTTGAATCATTGCAACATCGCTCGCCCTCCTTTGGAATGTTTCTCAGACTCGTCTGAGCCGGTTCTGATCCGCAGTCTGTCGTGAGGGGAAAGTCGCCGCCTGCCCGAAGCGATGAGTCAGAGATCTTGTTTATTTGTCGTCTGTCTGTGAGGCTCTTTTCAGGACTCCGCTCTGAGCGCAGCAGTCGTGACTCAGAGAGGCGACGGACGGCGTCCTCTCAGAAAATAACCACAACTGAAGGCTCGTAATGAGGACTGATGGAGACAAGAAGCTCTGAAGTCTCTTTTGTCTTCTCGTCTCATCAGCGCTCTCATTTTATTTCTCACGAGCCCTGCAGACATGTCGGAGTGCTTTACTTGTTGACGACTGTAGCAGCCATGTTGGATTGGCGCCACTTCCTGCGACAATCTCAGTATTTGTATTTTCCTGCCTCTGCTACCGGTGACGTCGCTGTGTTTGGAAGGAACAGTGGTTTTGGCGGGACTTGGGGTTTCAGCGACGCCGTTCTCCGGACGATTGCCGCCCGCTGCACGTGTGGCCCCTCGCTGTAACTGTGCTGCCGTGTCAGGCAGGAGCTGGCGACCGACGGCCGCTGGCTCTCGCCGCTGGTGTTCATGTTAGCCGCCCCGCTCGCGGGCGGGGGGCCATTGCTGCTGCTGTTGGTGTTCATCCTGGCTAGAAAGTGTGCGTGCTGCGCCCGTTGGTTGAAGCTGTGGTGGCGCGGCACAGCCCCGCCCCCACCACCGCCCCCAGCCCCGCCCCCACTGCCCATCTTGATGAGGGAGTGGCGTTGGGAGTGATGTCGTGTCACAGAGACGCTGCTTCCTCCGGGTCTCTCTGGAATCACCTGCTGCTGGAGCGGAGTGGAGGAGGAGGAAGAGGAAGAAGAAGGGATGGAGGTGGAGGAGGTGGGGTTGTTGGACGATGAGGAGGAGGAAGAAGAGGACGTGGCGGAGGAGGAGGTGGAGTTTTGGACCGGGGCATCCAGGCGCTTGGGGAGGCCGTCCCTCGGCAGGGTGGAGGTGCTGTAATATGAAGCTGACTCCGTCTCGGGGATCTTTTGCTGGTGATGGTGACCACCACCGCCGCTGCTGTTATTGTTGTGGTGGTTGCTATGGTGATGGCTGTGGTTGTAGTGGTGGGTGCGGGTCTGGCCGGGGGGATTATGAGGATGATGGTGATGATGATTATGTCCTCCGGCGGAGGAGGAGGAGGGGAACAGGGAGGACGAGGAGGTGGAGGTGAGGACCTTGATGCCTCCGGTCCCCGACGCGCTGACCTCATGGATGTGTTTGAGCAGCTCGTCCAGCGCCGACACGTCCACCACTGTCTGTGGGAGGGACTGCTGGGAGAGGTGATGAAGAGGGACTCCCCCTCCTCCTCCTCCTGCTGCTGCTGCCATCACTCGCTCATCGTTGGAGATCTTCCTCTCCTCAGGGAGGTGCAGGGAAGTCGAAGAAGCACCCGCTCCATGAGCTGCTCCGTTGCTGAAACTGTTGCCGTGGTGATGAGAGAAGGGAAACACCTGCTGGGTCAAAGAGTTCCCGACAACCGCCATGAAACCGAGACTGGACCCGGAGCAGCTGGGCCCGGACTGAGGGTTGTTGTCCTTGGCGTTGTTGCAGTTCTGGTTCTTCTCGTACTGATGGTGCCGCAGCGCCTTCATGTTCTTGATGGGAAGCTCTGGGGTGGAGTCGGGTGTGGGCAGGCCGGACAGCTCGCCATCCCCCTGAGACAGAGACTGAACACAGGTTGGACCCTCAGATTAGTTCTACGACCACAATGTTGAGCTCTGTGATTGGTCCCTTTCAGTAATTTGATTATTGAATTCAGGAAATATTCCCTTCAGATGTCTGACCAACAGTCCCAAACCCAAAAATGTTCAACGTACAATCAAATAAAAAATTCCGTCATTATCTCCTCCCAGTGGAGTGCCCCTTTAATTTTGAACAGATGAAATGTGTTGTGTCGTGAAGCGCAGCAGGCGGCTCTTCATGACGAGCTGTGCTACCTGGGAGAGGCTGAGCTCGGGGTCTCCCAGCGGCAGGCCCTGGTGAGCGGGGGTGTGGAGGTGAGGCTCCGAGCGGCCGTTGGGGATAAAAGAGCTGTACATCTTCGGAGTGGACACGTCCAGTTTGTCCTCCTGAGGGAAGACAAAACAACAGAAGAAGAATAAGAGCACTGAGAGTTTCTCTTTATTTATTATCATTGTATTTCTCCACCTGAGGATGATGATTCAGGGTGAAAGAGAAGAAGAATGCAATAAAAAGGATTTTAATCTTTAAATAACACGTTGACCTGAACTGTGAGGAGAAACTTCTCCACCAGCTCATTTTCAATTATCGTATTCCTCACAGTATAATGAGGAGCTGGTATGAATTTCAGCAGAGGCGTCAGAGGTCAGAGGGAACCAGCAGCAGCTCACAGATTCAGTTTCTTGCTCAAGGACACTTTGAAAAAGGATGTAGTTGTTAATGAAAGAGCTGATTGTAATGACTGAATAAAAGAGTGAAGTGAAGCTATTAACTTATTATCGTGTCCTCCCAAGAGAAGATGAATATTAACACGGCTGCTCTGAATTCAGATGATCACATTGCTGCCGCTCAGCTCCACAACAAAAACCTGACGAGCGTGCTGCAGATGAGGACGATGAAGTGACGTGTTGATTCACTGACATCGTCTTTATAAATGAATCTGTAGTTTCAGATGTGAACTCGCATGACGACAACATGCAGACAGAATGTCAGCAGATCATTTTTTTATCACTCCGTATCTGGAATCATCCCGTTTTATGAAAACGGAACTAAACAAAGCACATGAATGATTTCTGTGATGAAACAACTTTGTTTCAGGTCTGGTGGATAAACGTGCTCTAAGTCAGAGGTGAAGAAGAAGTCAGAGAAAAAAGAATGAGAAAGTCATTAAAGTCTTCCAAAACGCGACTCAGTCACCAGAAAAGGTCTCCAGTTTTTTCCCGTGTGTGGTTATACTGAATGAGTGTTTCCTGTTTTTCATGTGAAATTTTTTTCATGCAGGCAACTGAGCAAATTTTTTTCCAGGAGAATTTTGGTGTGAAAATCAGTAAAGACAGGAGTTTTGGCAGGATAATCTTTCTAAATCTGGATATGCGTGGAGAAAAAAAAGTGAAAAATTATCTTCTTTTTGTCAGAATAATTTTTCTAAATTCAGAAAAAAAAATGTTTTAAATGTGTGAAAGTACTTTTTAAGGAGAATCTTCTCATGTGCCAAACCAAGTAAAAGAAAAAATGTTTTGGCAGGATAATCTCACAAATTTCCCAATTTTTACAAAATCTGAGAATATCCGATAAATTCTTTTTCAAGAGAATATATAAAAAAATATTTGGAAAAATTTCAAGATTATTTTTTTGGGAAAAATTAATCTGAGGATTTTTTTAATGTTTGGTTTTATTGAACTTTGTCCTCAGGGTGTTTCCTGTTTTGCACTAATAAAGTTTTCAATTTTTTTTTTTTCATGTTTGAAACCGAGTGAAAAAACAGGTTTCAGCAGGTTAATCTTTCTAATTTCTTACGTTTCAAAAATCTGGATGAAGGTGAAAATAAAAAAAAGAAATTCAGGAGATTTTTTTTTCCATGTCAAAATTATCATCTTTTTGTCAGAGTGATGAATTCATAATTTGAAAAAAAATAATATTTTTTTATTCTTTCAGGAGAATCTTCTCTTGTGCCAAACCGAGTAAAAAAAGTTTTGGCAAGATAATCTCACTAATTTCCTTTTTTTTTTTTAAATCTGTGGATGTGAGTGAAAAAAACATTTCAGGAGAATTTTCTCCCCAGGTGTGAAAAAAATTTCAGGAAAATCCTTTTTGGAAAAAAACAAAATTGGGATATTTTTTCACGTGGGAAACAGTGAAAAAAGTTGCAGCTGTGAGAACAAGTGAAAGTTTTTTTTTCGTGGATAATTTTTTTCATGTCTGAAACTGAGTACAAAAGAAGTTTTGACAGCGTAATCTTTGTAATGTGTTTTAATGTGTGTTTATAACTGTGTTTCCTGTTTTGCACTAATAAAGTTTTCAAAATAAGTCTTTTTGTCATGTTTGAAACCGAGTGGAAAAAAGGTTTGAGCAGGATAATGTAAGTTCATGTATGTTGACGTACCTGAAAAAAAAAAATCTGCTTTATTATGAAACTAAGCAAAAATAAGTAAGAAACAACTTGGTAATGTTTTTTTCCCATGTGTGATACGGAGTGAAAACTTCTTTTTCATGTCAGAATAAAATTTAATTTTGAAAAGAAATTAATTTTGACCACAAAAAAGTTTTTGACACATTTGTGACTGTCTCCTGAAAAAATAAAGTTCCCCTAATTTTTCATTAATAACTTTCACACATCAAACAAAAAAGATTTTCTTATGCTATTTTTTAACCTAGTGAAAAAAATTCTTTTCAGGAAAATTGATTCAGGAGTTTTCCGGAAAATTCCGGGAAAGTTTTGGAAATTCTGGCAACGTTTTGGAAATATTCCAGGAAATTTTCAGGAAAATTCCGGGGAAGTTTCCAAGAAATGTCGGTCAACTTTCAGGGGAATTTTTTTTCAGGACGCTGTCATGTGAATTTTTTCTTAGCCTTACAAAAAAGTGCTTTTGTCCTGCCAAAACTTTTGCAGGAGAAAAATAATTCTAATGTTTGTTGTTGTTTTTTTGCTCAGTTTCCCACCTGAAAAAAGTAACTAAATGGCATTAAATGTGTTGCATCAAGTTGTTTCTTCCTTGTCGAAAGTGTCATCGCTATACCAGCCTGTCTGTTGTCTTTTTTCTAACTGCTAACCAACATTCTGACTTAAGTTATAAACTGGATTAACACACGCACTCACACTCAATCAGTTTCAACATCAAACAAAAGTCATTTTTTAAAAATATATTTGTTCAACGTAGTGAAAAAAAGAATTATAACGTTTTCAAAATAAGTCTTTTTTTTTTTCCCATGTTCAAAACCGGAAAGTAATAAAGGCAATAAATGTGATGCATCAAGTTGTTTCTTCCTTGATAAAAGTGTCATTGCTGAACCAGCCTGTCTGCTTCTGTCTTTTCTTTAACTGCTAACATGCTGACTTAACTCCGTTATAAACGGGATTAACACATACAACACACAGAGAATGATGAAATTTCATTTTAACAAGTAATTAATTTTGACCACAAGGGGCTGTCAAAAGAAAAAAATCTCTTGCCAAAACCCTTTTCACTCTGTTTCTAATTATCCTCTTCATGTCATAATAATCTTTAATTTTAACATGTAATTAATTTTGACCACAAAAAAGGTCTTGACAGATCTTTTTTCTTTTAACAGCTCAAAAGGAAAAAAATCTCCTATCAAAACCTTTTTTCACTCTGTTTCACAAATTGAATCACATTTGTGACGGTCTCCTGAAAATTGTCTTGAAAAAATAAAATTCCCCAAATGTTTTCTCAATCAATTTCACACATCAACAAAAAAGATTCTATTATGCTCAGGAAAACTGATTTAGGAATTCTGGATTTTTTTGGAAAATTCTGTGAACTTTCGGAAGTTTTCATGAATTTTAAGGAAATTTCGCGAATCTTGGGAAAATTTCGAGAATCTTCGAAAATGATCGTGGAAAAATCACGAAATTTTTCCCAAAAAATTCCAGGAGACTTTCAGGGGAAATTTCTTGTATGAAACGCTTTTCATGTGAGCCATTTATTTTTTTTTTTTGCCTTACAATGTATTAAATGTAAATCTGGGGATTTTTTATTTGTGGTTATACTGAGCTTTGTCCTCAGAGTGTTTCCCGTTTTGAACTAATAAAGTTTTCAAAAAAAAGAGGGAAAAAAAAGGATTTAACAGGTTAACCTTTCTAAGTTCATATCTGTGGACACACATGAAAAAAGAATTCAGGAGAATTTTTTTTCTCCATATGTGTATTTAAAAAATAAATGAAATTATAGCTGCTGCGCAGCAATGGGTCGGGTCCGGGCTATTTTTGGCAAATTTAGGCAATTCTGAGCAACAAACAGGAGAATAGGAAGACAAGACAGTTGACAACAATGTTCAATTTGGACCACTTGAGTATTGAACCCACAACTTCTGGAACCAAAGACTGTCATCTATCGCTCTGAGCTAATTGGTAAGTGGCAATACAACAGTGGCTTCACAAATTGACTAAGCCATTCACTGTTGTGCAGGCAGATTTGAAACCACTGTAAAAAATTCAGTTATCAAGACAAAAATCTGAAAATACACATATTGCAGCATGGAGATGTTGGTAATTTTAAAAATGATTGATTTGCTCCATAAGTGAATAACTGGTGTTTAGCTATGTCATCATTGCATTGACTCCAGTTGTTCCCATGAAAGAAAAATTTAAAATGCTGTGAAAAATTCAGTTTTTGAGGGTCAATTTTTCATAAATCAAAGGAGGAGAGAGGAAATAGGTTTAAGAAGTTTTACAGTTTTTGAAAAAAAAACTGAGTGATGTACTTCATAATTTTTAATAGGTTTAAATGTATACAAGTTTCTTCAATATTGAGGCTATAGTTTGATAAAAGTTCTGAAGCTGTAGCAAGTATGGTTGATTTGTTATGAATTTTCAAAGGTTTGAACTTTAGACGCTTGCTGTAGCACCACCATCAGGACTATTGGCTTGGGTTTACAGGTGAGGTAATCTGGCATGAGACTGCACCTTTGTGCAAAATTTGGTTAGCTTTCGTCCATGGTCCAGTCCAAGCTATTTGTTTTTATTTAATTTAGAGGCTTGCTGTGATGCCACCGTCAGGACAATGGTCTTGTGTTTTATGTTGAGGACATCTGGATCTGTCATCATCATCATCCTTGCTGGGTCTTGAACCCACAACCCCTGATACCAAGCACCAGCTCCTAACTCACTGAGCTAATTGGCTGGAAGTGAGACCTGCTGTGTGGCTTCATTGGTCGACTCAGGGAGTCACGATCTGGGCATCTGTTGTCAAGGCAGATTTCAAAAATGGTCAAAATGTCAGAAATTCTGTTACCTGAACAAAAATCTGATAAAACATAAATTGCATCTTGACAGCATGGAAATGTTGGTGATTTGTTTTTAACTTAAAGTGTTTTGCTTCATAAGAGAAAATTTGATGTTTAAAAATGCCACTCTTCCATTGACTCCAGCTGTTCCCATGAGAGCAGAATTCAAAATGTTCTCAAAAATTCAGTTTTTGAGATAAAATTCTGATATTTGCTAAACTCCATCAACCATGACTGCAAAATATTCTCAATTTTTTTCAGGAAGATTGAAAATGTATTTAGCAAGAATTTGATAGTATATGTTTACAGTACTGTTTACAGTCAAACATTTTGATGCACTGTAGGCTTAATTTTTGATAAATCAAAAATCCGAGAAACAAGTTTTGTGGAGGACGGTCTGAAGATGCTCTCTAGCAAGTTTGGTGACAATTGGGAACAAATTGTGGGAGGAGATAGGTTTTATAAGTTTTACAGGTTTTGAAAAAAACTGAGTGATGGACTTCATAATTTGTAATGAGTTTAAGTGGACTAAAGTTTCAGCAGTATTGGGGCTACAGTTTGGTGAAAGTTTCAAAACTGTAGCATGTACTGTTGATTTTGTAGGTATTTTTAAAGTTTTTAAATTTAAACGCTTATTGTGCCCCCCCCCCAGGAGGAATATTGACATGTCCTTGGAATTAAGTAAATCTGGCATGGGGCCGGACATTTCTGTAAAGTTTGGTGAGTTTTCGCCCATGGGAAGTATGACTTCCTCGGAAGAAGAAAAAAGAAAGAAAGAAAGAAAGAAAGAAAGAATTCCTAGGAATACAATAGGTTCCTAGCAGCTTAGCTGCCCGGACCCTAATGAGTTGTTTCTTCTTTGTCAAAAGTTATCGCTGTACCAGTCTGTCTGCTTCTGTGTCTTTTTTCTAACTGCTAACCAACATACTGACTCAACTCAGTTATAAACTGGATTAACACACACATACACAACACACACACTAGGCCGGTCATTTCAACAAGTAATTCATTTTGACCACAAGGGGCTGTCGGAAGAAAAAAAAAAATCTCCTGTCAAAACCTTTTTTTTCAAAACCTGTCATACAGACAAAATTGAATTTTTTTAACATAGTGGAGAAAAAAAATCATGAAATTAATTCAGAAGTTCTGTGAAATTTTGTCAAATTTCAATAAAATTCCGAAAAATTTCGAGAATTTTCGGAATTTTTTAAAGGAATTTTTTGGAACATTTCCAAAATTTTGCGAAACTTTCCAAACATTCCCAAAGAATCTCGAAATCTTTCAAAGATTTCCAAAGACTCACGAACATTTCCGAAGAAATTTTGCGAAGATTCACGAAGATTCTCAGAACATTTCCGACTTTCAATGAGACTTTCAGTGGAAATATCTTTTTTCACACAACACTTTTGTTTTATTATAAAAAACGTTTGTTGTTGTTTTTGCTCATTTTCATGCCTGAAAAAAGTAATAAGGGCAATAAATGTGATGCATCAAATTGTTTCTCCTGTGTCAAAAGTCTGATTGCTGAACCAACCTGTCTGCGTCTGTCTTTTTTAACTGCTATCCAACATGCTGAATCAGGAAAAATGATTTCGGACTTTTTCTGAAAATTCACAGAATTTTCAGAAAATTTCGTGAATCTTCAGAAATGTTTGGAAAGTTTCGGAAAATTTCGGAAATGATCGTTAATCTCCGAGTACCTTCGTTAATCTTCGAAAAATTCAGAAATAAAAATTCTCGAAATTTTCCGCAGATTCATGAAAAGTCACGAAAATCCACAGGATTTCGGAAATAGTCCAGAAATTTCGGAAAAAATGAGACATTTTCAGAAGATTAATGATATTTTACGAAATTTTATGAAGATTCCCGGAAAAGTTCAGAAATGCTTGTTAATCTTCGGAAAGTTTCAGAAATCTTCGGAAACTTACTCTTCGAGTATCTTCGGGAATTTCTGTGAATCTTCAGAAAATTTAGAAATATAGATTTGCAAAATTTTCCAAAACCTTCTGAAACTTTTCGGAAATTCACGAATTCACGAAACGTAATTTGATGAGATTTCTGAATGGACTTCCTGTTTCTTTCCCCCTACTATGTTAAAAAAAAAAAAATCAATTTTGTTTTGTGTGACAATGCACAAAAATTTGGGCAACCTGACAATTTTCAGAAGACAGGACAAATGTGATGCAAGTTGTGAAACAGGGAAAAAAGGTTCTGAGAGGAGAATTTTTTCTTTTGACAGCCCCTTGTGGTCAAAATGTTTCCTGGAATTTTCCTTGAAATTTTTTCAGAATTTTCAAAAAAATCAGGAATCTTTTGGAAAATTGATTAGGAATTCAGAAATTGTTTGGAAACTTTCCGAAGATTTCCGAAGATTCCCGAAGATTCTCGGAATTTTCCGAACATTTCCGAAAATTTACAGAATTTGTCGAAAAAGTCCGAAATCTATTTTCCTGATTCAGCACGTTGGGTAGCAGTTTAAAAAAAGACAGAAGCAGACAGGCTGGTTCAGCAATCACACTGACAAGGGAGAAACAATTTGATGCATCACAATTAATGCCTTATTACTTCTTTCAGGCATGAAAATGAGCAAAAAACAACAAACAAACATTTTTTATATGTGTTTTCCACTGAAAGTTTCCCAACGTTTCCCGAAAATTTTCCTGAAACTTTCCCAAATTTTCCAGAAAACTCCTGAATTCCTGAATCAATTTTCCTGAATTCTTTTCTTCACTAGGTTAAAAAATAACAGATTAAGACAATCGTTTTTTATTTGATGTGAGAAATTACTTTAGGAAAAATTAGGGGAATTTAACTTTTTCCATTGAAAAAAAAAGACTTATTTTGGGGGACAAAGTTTAGTGAAAAAAAAAATTAGAAAAATTTCAGAAAATTGTTAGAAAATTCAGGGGAAATTCAAATTTTTTTCCAAAAATTCTGGGATATTTTCATAAAATTCTGAGACATTTTCGGGAAAATTACGGGATATATCGCATCACATTTGTCCTGTCTACTGAAAATTGTCTTGAAAAGATACAATTCTTTCAATTTCTTAATCATTTTCACACAGTGGGGAAAAAAATCAGGAAAATTGATTCAGGAATTTCTGAAAATTCCAGGAATTTTCCATAAAATTCCGGAAAATTTTCGGAGAACTTCTGGGATATATCTGGGAAAATTCTGGGATATTTTTGGGAAAATTACGTAATTCCTGAATTTCTGAATCAATGTTTCTGATTCTTTTTCTCCCACATATGTCCTCAGATATGAACTATGAAAGATTATCCTACTAAAACTTTTTTTTTCTCCTCAGTTTCAAACATGAAAAAATACCTATTTTGAAAACTTAGTTAGTGCAAAACAGGGAACATTTAAATTCTTTCTCTGTTGAACTGTTTTTCATCATAAATCAACAAACACAGATAACAGCAGCCTATCCTTCAGCCTGTCACACATCAGTCCACGATGCTGCATCGTGCCTTCATGCAGACGGTCCACCCACCTTAGGCTGTCCGTCCAGCAGCCCGTTGAGCTTGGCGAGGGATCGCAGTGATAAGGCGTGCGGTAACGACGCCTCGGGGTCCTTCCCCAGCCTCCTCGCCCGCTGAGCAGCGCTGCGGCTGCAGTAACACGACACTAGGAAACCCGACAAGATGGCACCCAGGAAGAAGGCCACGAGGACGCAGGCAATGAGCAATGTGTAGTGGACGTTAGCACCGGCTCGCTGGTCCATCTCTGGGAGACGACGGACACCTGGAGTACACGGGAGCAAGAGAAGAAAAGGGTTAGTACACCTTCTTTGCTCCTTAGCTCACATTATTTCATGTGACATTATTTCAGAGGTTCAAACTTGTCTGGATGAACTTCTGATGTCTGAGAGAAAAGTAAACAACATGAAGTGTGGGTGAGTCGGCAGGACGGACAGTGGAGACAGCAGACGAACTAGACGGGGGGAGGGAGGAAAACAGCGGGAGGAGAGGTGAGGAAGAAAGGAAGGGAGCGACAGAGACGAGGATTGAACTTAATGAGGAAGAGGTGGTTCACAGGTGAGAAGACAGGATGATGGAGGAGGTGAAGAAGGTGAGATGTGAGAGGAAAAAAAGAGAGAAAGTAGAAGAAAGGAGGAGAGGAAGAGACTGATTGGATATGAGAGAGGAGGGAGGTTGAGGAGGGAGAGAGAGAGAGGAGGGAGGAGAGGAGGGAGGGAGGAGAGGAGGGAGAGAGAGAGAGAGGAAGGAGAGAGAGGAGGGACAGAGAGGGAGAGGGAGGGAGGAGAGGAGGGAGAGAGAGAGAGAGGAGGGAGGAGGATGACAGAAGGATAGAGGGATGAAGGAGAGAAGAGATGAAAGAGAGAGTTTATTGTTTGGCAGCGTTCATCTCATCAGGTTCACATTCAACATCAAAGCCTCTCAGATACAATGATCATCACACACACACTCACACACATACACACACACACACACACACACACAGCATCAGTGAGGAAGTTCATATTTCATCTGTTTGACATGAAACCAGTGAAAGAATGTAACTAAGTACTTTAACTCATGTAATTTACTTTAGGACAGTACTTCATTCAAATTGCATCACATTTGTCCCGTCTCCTGAAAAAAATTAATTCCCCTATTTTTTTCTCATTTTCACACATCAAACAAAAATGATTTTTTGAAATTTAATTTTTTTAAAATAGTGAATTTTTTTTTCAGGAATTCCAGTTAATTTTCATAAAATTCCGGGATGTTCTCTGAAAAATTCCGGAATATTTTCTGGGAAATTTCTGAATCAATTTTCCTGAATTTTTTTCCCCCACATACGTCCACAGATATGAACTGAAAACTTTATTAGTGCAAAACACGAAACAACTCAGTTCAGAAAAACAACACATCCACAAAACCACAAAAAAAGTTTTGTCAGGATAATTTTTCTAAATTCCTGATGTCTTTAATCTCGTAAAACTATTGATTTTTTTTTTTCAGGAGTATTTTTCATGTCTTTTCACAGGAGATTTTTTGTTTGTTCCGTCTAAAACCAGGTAAAAGAAAATGTTTGGCAGGAAAATGTTTCTAAATACCTCAGGTTTAAGTTTCTATGCTTTACATGAAAATATAACACAGTTGTATTATTTACGACAGCACTTGAAGGCAGCGGTCGGCGCTGAGTCAGCGCTGTGATCAGCCACTTTAACAGATGAACGCTGTGACTTTCAGCTCGGTTCTGTTTGTGTTTCACCCTGAAGGCTTGATTGAGCGGCGCCGTCCTGCTTCACACCTGGCAGCCTCCCAGACCGACGGCTGATTTACCTGCTGACACGTTTCACTACAGCCGCTGACAGCTAGAGGGACACGATCCTGAGAGTCGGGGCGATTTTATCGGGTTTCATTTCAAACTTTGTCTCTCAGGTCCAGTTAAACATACTGTCCATGATGGATTATTAACATCTTCACCTGATCAGTGCGTTCAAGAAGCTGCATGTCACAATAACTCAGATTTCTAAAGCTGGCGTGGACTTTGTAAAAACAGTTTATCATTTAAATCCTTGATTAAAATGAATAAATGTGTCTTAATTCATGTGGATGTAAACCACATTCACCAGAGTCACATCATGATGATGCAGATAAATCTCTTATACAAGAGACAATTGATTTAATTTAAGATTCAGGAGCATCTGTACACCTACGACATCTAAATGACCACATCTGTTGAGCTGGAGCAGCTTTTGTGAGTTTTTAAAGATATAACATGAAAGATTCTGCATTCAAATGTTTAAAAACGACTCGACCTTCGTTCTACATGTTGTTGAGTTGTGTACTCACATTATCCCAAATGTTTCCCACCAGAGAATCAGTGTATGAGAGCAGAGAATCAGCGAGGAGCTGCCGACTCCCTCTTATTATTTCATTTTGACTTAAATTTGTCAGAAGGAGCAGCGTGTCCCTGAAACCCTGATCAAAGGGCCAAAAATACCCGCAGAAACAAAAAAGCTAATTTCATGCCCTGCTCCGCTGGCCGTCCGGGGGCTTGATTCCCCCGCTCGCCGCCGGTCCGGGACTCGAACTGGCAACCGTCTCTAACCTCAAAGCTGGCGTCGCCTGGAGGCCTTGGAGGCTTTCGCTTTGATACGAGACGCCACGGAACAAATGTGTCTTTTATGGAAAATACTGTTGAAATAGAGCGAGCAGTCATTACACGTCCACTCAGGATTAACACACACACACACACACACACACACACACACACACACACACACACACACACACACACACACACACACACACAGCCCCCTGTGTTTAACAGAGACGATTTCATGTTCGTTATTTCCTCTCTTTCATCTGCGTCCTTCACTCTGACAGTTATAAATAGGATGATGGAGACACACAGAAAAATATTATGCTAATTACAGCCCGACATGGAAATGTCTCGTTCTGTCTCTCTTTGTGTCTCTCTCTCCTCCGTCAGGGTGAAACTTTCTCTTTCTCTCTGTTGTCAGTCTCAATTGTAAAAAAGTTCCTGGTGAAGTCTTTTCTCTCTGTCTCCTGTTTCCTGTCTCCTGTTTCCTGTCTCCTGTTTCCTGTCTCCTGTCTCCTGTCAGGACAGTTCTCTCGTCCTCTCTTCTCTCTTCTTTCTTCTTCACTGACTCAAACTGATAAAGTTTTCCTGTCTAAGAAAACCAACAGTTGAACCATTACAACCAGAACCAGGACAAAATCCTCAAGGACATCACACGTGGTTTTTTAGACACGTGATGGAGACGTGGTTTTTGAATATGTCGTTGTAACGCACTAAGGTGTTTATTGTTGTTGTTTTACCTCCTCTGAGCGCACTTTAATTTACATTCTTGAATCACACCATGCGGTCCTTGTTCTGTTTGTCTTGTCATGTCATTATAGGCTACATTATAGAAGCTATAGGTCTGTTGTGTTTCATATGACTGAGCCTACAATTACAAATATTCATTCCTGTCTCATAATATATCAGACTGTGATCCTCTGTCTGCTCATCTGAGTCCAAGACCATCATTTATTTAAACAGATCTCAGTTATTTCCCTGTTCTATTGAGGTTATTTTGGCATTTTGTCGCAAGTAACTAAGAAGTAGTGTAATAAGTAATATATTACTCTTCACAGTTATATTGTAATGTAATATATTACTTCTAAAAAGTAAGAAAGTAACTTGTCCACCCCACATCAACATCTGACAGCAGATCTGTAAAAAGCTTTTCCAGCAATCAAGATTCCTCCTGTTTGACCAGAAGAAGTCACCTGACAGGTGAGCACCCCTGTGTTTACCTTCAGCTGATGATGTCACCACACGTCTCACAGAACGGAGGTTGCACAACATCACGTGCACGTAACACACTCTGCAGAGAGTGAGCTGTGGCTTTAAGGCCGAGGCAGACGCTCCGACACTGAAGTCAAGCTCCAGAAACTTCTACCCTATTAGCATGCTCTTTCTCTCTCTCCTGCTCTCTGTACTGCTCTCTCGCCCACTCCTTCTCCACAGATCCATTGGTATTCACATGAAGGCAGACAGCAGTGACAGAGGGAGAGGGAGAGGGAGGGAGAGAGAGAGAGGGAGAGGTGACAGACATGGATTAAGGGAGAGTGTGTGTGTGTGTGTGTGTGTGTGTGTGTGTGTGTGTGTGTGTAGAGAGAGCGAGTGATGAAAAAGGAGAGACCTTGTCAAGTTTGACTTTTTCGCTTCGCCACCGAAAATGGTGGTAACACACACCACCCCGTCACTTTAAAGGTCAGACAACTCACATCTGACACACACACACACACACACACACACACACACACACACCTGACACAGTGTGTGTCAGGTGTGTGTGTGTGTGTGTTGAATAAGAATGAAGCTGTGTGTCTGCAGCAGCTGAACCACCTCCTCACTACAGTCGGCTTTTATCTTCTCATTCTCCCTCAGCTCCGCACCGCTGTGTGCCTGCACCTGTCAATCAAACAGGATGGGCGGGGCTTATTTTACCAGAACGCTGCTGCTCGAGTCCGAACAAGAACCAAAAAAAGTAGATCACATCACTCCAGTTCTCAGATCTTTACACTGGCTTCCTGTCAGTCAAAGGATAGATTTCATCCTGCTGTTGGTTTATAAAGCACTGAATGGTTCAGTTATTATGAACCACATATCTGGAACAAACTCCCCGAAAACTGCAGGTCTGCTCCGACTCTCACCTCTTTTAAATCAAGGCTGAAGACTTTCTGTTTGCCACTGCCTTTCACTGAAGCAATTTTAAGGCTTTGAACTGCAAATGTTTTGTTTTAATGTATTTTAAATGCTGTTAATGTAATTTTTCCATTTTAGCCTACTTTCCTATTTCTCAACCTGTTTTAAAATACTTTTAATGTAATTTTTATGCGCCTGTAAAGCACTTTGAGTTGCCTTGTGTCTGAATTGTGCTGTACAAATAAACTTGCCTTGCCTTACCATGTTGCTCAAGGACACTTCAGCAGGGCAGATGTTTTTGCTGAGAGGTCGCTCACATCGTCAAACAGTAAATGAAAAGGTGTCAGTGGATCAAAGTAACGTCTCCTGAAATCCTCGTTAAGAAGGAGAGACGAGGAGGAAACCTGGAGGAGGACGACTGATCTCAGAGATCCTCCTCCAGCTGACGGCCAGGTGACATCCAGGTGTGTCATCACTGCAGCTGCACGGCTTCACGACTGAAGGACGAACTTCAGATGTTTGAGTCTCCTGCTGTTTGACAGCTGGAGTTTATCTCACTCCTCGCAGATATTAGCCTCACTGCTAATATCGCCATCGGAGGAAGGTTTGTGTTTGAAGCACGATTAAGCTCCACATTAAGAAGCGATGTGGTGATAATGATGATGATGATGATGATAATGATGATGATGGGAAGGGAAGCGCCGCTAAACGCTCCCTCTGTGCTGTTAATGGACTGTTCACTCGACCTTTTAATGGAGGTATTTTTGGCTTCGTCTGCAGTGTGGCTGTTTTATACTCGATCTAACAGTGAAGTGCTGCGGGGCCAGCTGGGCTCAGCTGCACAGAGCTTCAGCTGATTTATGAAGCTGTTTGTTCACTGCTTCATCTTCTCCACCACTGTGTCTCCACCTCTGAGGACCAAACGAGCCCAAACCCACAAACTCCAGAAGGAAACATGTCTGAAACTGTACTGACATTTTTTAAAGTAATGTATTTTAATATTTATTTTGGTTGTTTTTTATTTGAATCTATTTTGTGAATAAAGTATGTGGGAGCAGCTCAGGGATGTTTTCTGTTTCACTGTTTTGCACAAAGTCAATAAGACTTGAAACTTTTTGGCAATTATTGAAAACCAAAAATTTGACTTTGGGAAACTTATGAATAAACATACGCGTCTTAAAAGAGCTCAAATCTGTGTTCAGTCGATTATGAACTCTCTCCTATTGGCTGGTCTTTGATACCAGGTGATGTCATCCTCTAAAGGCCAAGTAGTGATGTGACCTCCAGGATGTAATGCACATCCTGCAGCCAATCATATCAGAGTATTTTTGACACATCATTTTTGGAAAAATTCACTTTTGGACACGTGTTTTTCATGTTGTTTCTCCACATGCAAAATGAAAACACGTGATGTTTGGACATTTTCGGTGCATTTAATGACATTAATTTATCTATTGGACCATTTATGTATTTCTTTATTTCTGGCAGGTTTAGTCCTGAAGTCCTGAGACAGTGTCCACATGAGACAGTGTCCACATGAGACAGTGTCCATGTGATGTCACCTGTGAGATCTTACATTTAATAAATCACGTTCCTCCCTCCTGACGGTGAACAACAGCTTCATTGGATTCATGTAATTGTCATTCTGACTGAGGAGAGTGTGCATTAACATAACGTACGTGTGTGTGTGTGTGTGTGTGTGTGTGTGTGTGTGTGTGTGTGTGTGTGTGAGTGTGTGTGTGTGTGTGTGTGTGTAATCCCCTGCTTGCCGGCAGCAGACTTTCAGTTTAGGTTTAAAAGCTGTAATTTAGTCTCTACATTATCCAGATGCACATGATGTGAGCTGAGGGACAAAAGCACTAAAACGCACTCAGAGGTGGAAATTCACTTAACTCACGATGGTTTCGTTCAGAGAGTTTAAGCGTGTGTGTGTGTGTGCGCGTGTGTGTGTGTGTGTGTGTGTGTCTCATCCCTCATGTTAAAGACATTTTCTATACATTTAAAACATCAGTTAAAATTACACTTTATTATTATGATGAAGCCTCGATTTCAATTTGTATTTGAGAATTATATATTTCATTTAAATTATTATGTTGATTTATAAATTTAATCTCAGCGAGTTAGTGTTTGCTGTAAAAATGACCTTGTTGTACTTTGCGTCTTCTGTACCTCCTGGGTTGCCGTAGCTCCTCATGTTTGCCTGTCATGGTGCCGCTTTGCATTTCTGAGGGGAAGTGTCTTATTGTCTATTATGAAAATTGAGCCGTTGAAGTTGTAGCCTTTGGTTTACATTGTTTATTGTTGCCAGTATCATGTTATCCAGCTGATTTCAGTCAGTTTAATATACGTTCTGATGATCTTTCAGTTTCATTTTGTAGTAATTCAGTCTGCCTACATCTGTTACACTCACACAGGACTTTAATATATAATATATATTCTCACTGTTAAAGAAAAGCTCCTCATTATGAGTCTGTTGTCTCTCAGTGAACACATGCATCATGTTCAATCTGAATTATTCAAAGAGGCTCAACATTCAGGTAAACGCTTCTCTAATTACGCTGGTGCCAGGATGTGGTTAGCCTAGCTTAGCATAAAGACTGGAAGCAGAGGGAAACAGCTAGCAACAGACCAATTCATTCATACACAGATTATCTAAAGGTACCTATTATTTCACTCACTTCCCCTCTCTCTCTCTGTCACACACACACACACACAAACACACACACACACACACACACACACACACACACACACACACACACACACACACACACACACACACACACACACACACACACACACACACACACACACACACAGCGAGACGCCCACATTGATTGACCCGGTCGATAAAAACACAATATGAAGCTCAGCGGGAATCAATCAACAATAAGGAAGCTCACAGTCGGAGGTGTTTCACCCTATCAGACACCTGTGTGTGTGTGTGTGTGTGTGTGTGTGTGTGTGTGTGTTTGGCACAGGCTATGTGGACTCTTGATTGGCTGAGTAAATCAAGACTGATGAGGGAAGGTCAGCAAAGAGACAGCAGAGAAAATGTTCACTCACACACACACACACACACACACACACACACACACACACACACACACACACACACACACACACACACACACACACACACACACACAGCAAATAAAAGCAATCAGGCAGGTCACACAGAAAGCGGCTCAAAGTGTGTGTGAGGCTACGTGTCACTGCAGTTCGCTCTGATAATCACACAAGTATTGATTCAGTCTGAACAACATGGAAGCGACCGGCAGAATACCTGATGACACGGTTTAGTGGCCACAACATCACCAGACTCCCTTAACAAATGTGGTGATTTCAAGAGTTGCTGAGTTAAAACAAACTCTCTAACGTAGTGAAACTCCGTCTCTGACAGACTCTGAATCATTGTCTCCTTCTTGTAACTTCAGCATTAAATGAAAACAGTCAGTTGTTTGTTTCCTTGTAGAAAGTGTCAGTTTGTGGCAGCATGGCTGTACCAGCCTGTCTGCTTCTGTGTCTAAAGTGCTAAAGTCTTACCTGCCAACATTTAGCAGCTGTTTGAACACACTGTTTACACTGATTTCACCATTTACACTCAATTTATGACAGAAGAAACATTTTATTGATCTAAACATGTCACATTTTACAAACACACTAACCAGTAACCAGTATAGGCGACTTCTTTGTCCCCAGACTCCCTTAACAAATGTGTCAGTTTAGTGAGTTGTTGAGTTGGAGACACTTTATAAACTGTGTGAAACTCTGTCTCTGACTGATTCTGACTTATTTGTTCCTTCTTGTAAATTCAGCAAATGTTCTGCATGAACTTCTTTCTGTCTTTGAGTAAAGACACAAGAGACACATGTCGAGACGCTTGTTAGTGCCAGGTGTGAACTGACGGATGAGAGCTGTCCACTTTACATTACTGATCATCAGCCCAGTCGCCAGGACGCATCGTGTCACGTTCACATCATATGATTATGAGCTGGTGGTGGAGGAGTTTTCACAGCCAACAACTGCAGTTCGAGTCACACAACTGGACATTTCCAGCGGGCTTTTTGGCGACCAGAACCAGCTTTTGTCACGGGAAGTCAGACCATCTCAATCCATGATCGTGGCGACCAAAACAGATATTTTTGTCCAAACCATGATGTTTTCTAACCTTTACCAAGTGCTTTTTGTGCCTCAACCTAACCAGAGCATAAACACAGCTTCACGTCCAGAAACACTAACATTTATTCTGGCGGGGTTGGATACAGAAGATCCTGCTGTGGAGGGAAGCAGACTGGTAGAAGTAATAACCGGTGGGTGAACTGGTTATATTAATGGTTCCTCCCTGTGTCATCACTCTGCTCTGTTACTTATATTGAACAATATGTGAGCTGGTTTGAATCGGCCAACATCTCGCGGTCGTCGCTCGACACGGGCTGGACGCTCGCAAACAACGACTGGCTGAGATTCATCCCGTGAAGCTGCTCTGCTCTCATTGGTCGCCTCGTCGTTCTCGGAGATGAAGATAATTAGCGTCGATACGACTGCTTCTGGCTGCTTCATCAGCCTCGTCCTCATCCTCCCATCAGCCTCACAACACACTCAGTCCATCTGTACGAGCTCCAGCTCATTAAAAAACACTTTAACACGCTGTGATGGCTCTTTTACCTGCTCACTCATGAACACACACACACACACACACACACTCATGAACACACACACACACACACACACACACACGCACACACACACACACACACACACACACACACACACACATTAACACACATTAACACACAAAGACACAGGATCTCTTGCCAGGCGATTGGCGCACACATGATCACACACACACTTAACAACACCACACACACTCGTGCTTTGTTCTGGTGGTCGGAAACACTCAGTGCAGTATAATCACACACACTGAACACACACACTGAACACACACACTGAACACACACACTGAACACACACTCTGAACACACACTCTGTCCGGTCTCAGAACAAGAACCAACTCGACTTCTGACTGTTGTTTTTTCTGTTTTCCAGCAATTTCAATATTTGTTATATACAAAATAGAGAAAAGGTGAATTTTTGCTCATCCTCGACCACGATAATGAAAAACACTTTGTATTTATATTTTAAATTGTGTTTTTTAAAACGAAAATCAGTCACAGAGCCGACACACGCAGTGTCGAGGAACGTTATTTATTCTGTGAGTCTTTGTCGACATGATGAATGAAGATCGGTGATTAACGCAGACGATCGGCTGGTGTTTGACTCTCGGTGCTGCAGAAGCTTCAGACGTTTGATCTGCGGCCTCGTTAACGAGCCGACGCTGTTTTAATGGACGGGTGACATTTTGAGAGCAGCTCCGGGACGGACGGAGGTGACGAGGAGGAGCTAACACACACACACACACACACACACACACACACACACACACACACACACACACACCACACACACCCACACACATCTACACTGGATCTCAAGGTCTCAGGCAGGCAGCGAGGCGTGTGTGTGTGTGTGTGTGTGTGTGTGTGTGTGTGTGTGTGTGTGTGTGTGTGTTCAGTGTAACAACAACTTCCCACGCTACTTTGAGCTACAGGAAGGTGGAAGGTGTGTGTGTGTGTGTGTGTGTGTGTGTGTGTGTGTGTGTGTGTGTGTGTGTGTGTGTGTGTGTGTGTGTGTGTGTGTTCAGTGTAACAACAACTTCCCACGCTACTTTGAGCTACAGGAAGGTGGAAGGTGTGTGTGTGTGTGTGTGTGTGTGTGTGTGAACTGGAGGTTGCTATGGTGACATGAGCAGACGGAGCCCAGGGGGCGGTCGCTGGTTCGATACCTGCAGCTGCTAACAGGCTCATGATCTGCTCTCAGCATTATCAATAAGAACGGGATCGATGGCGCTGATCGGCGTTTCTATCAGTCGATACCTTCAGCTCTGAACACGAGTCACGACGCTAAACTCATAACCTCAGAAAATATGATCCATTTTCCCCCAAATCCCTGAGTGGAGTTTCATCTGACGCGACCTCTGAGCCCGTCGCTCGTTAAAGAGAAAACTTAAACTATAAAGGAGCAGTTGGACATTTTGTCTCGTCTGTGTCGGAGGCGTTCTCTGATTCGAAGCGGTGCTTTACGCTGAATGTAAATGTCACGGCGCCTGTTGCTGCTGAGTGATAAGACACTTAACACTTCATTTAAGCAGCATGTAAGCTGTTAAACATCCTTTAAATGTCACATTCTCTCTTTCATGTGATGAAAAACAGAAGCAGCTGTTGTGTCGGATGTGATGAGAGTCACACTTCACCTCCCTCGAGGAGGAAAACGGCTCCAAACAGTCAGAAACAGCGAGTCCTTCATGGACATGAAGTTAAACTGATGTTCATGTCGGTTATAAATGTTCAGATGTAACTTACATTAACTACAAACTGCTGCTGGAGTTCACAGAGAATCTCTGATGTGAGTCTTTGATTTTCGGGGATTTTGGTGCCTTTAAGCCGGCTGAAGGATCACAGACTGCTGCGAGTTCACACCTTTAATCGGCTCCATTCACTCTCTCAGAGCTCTTTTTAAAAAAATATATCTATTTGCTTTTTGGGTCTTTTTGTGGCTTCGTCAGACAGCAGAGCGGAGACAGGAAACAGGCTTCGAGAGGCAGGTCGGACTCGAACCCTGGGCCACTGCAGCGAGGACGGACTGTCGGATAATCTAAAAAATGTTTCTCTTGACGGGTAAAACTCACGTGAAGCCGTCTGAAGGCAGAGAAACGTTCGGTTCAGGAGCTGCTGAGTTGACGTCATGTGACGCTGAAACATGGCAGACGAGAGTAAACTTTGTGTTGATGGACAGAAACTTTTAACTGAAGTCGTTCTGAATCGTTTCCTTCGCTCGTCCTCGTCCTCAAACGTTGGAAACAGGCGTCAACGTGTTGTTAAAATAATCTGATCCATAAGTCGCCTGAACTGAAACAGATTCTGATATTAAATACTTTTTACTAATTTTACTTTTCATTCTCACTAAATAACTTTATCCCTCCGGCATGAACGAGCGTCTAGTCTTCTTCCCTGGACGACTGTCTCTGTCCGTCTCTCAGTCACAGAGGACGAGACGTCACAGTAAAAAAAAGTCATGAGTCAGGACGATGAGAGTTCATCTGACCCGAACCCAACAGAGTGACGTCTGCACAGTAAGGCTGAGTTAGCCAGGTAAGCTAACAAGCTAATGTTAGTTGTCCGTGCGACACATGTTCACTGCCGCTCTGTCCTCGTGTTGTTCTGTCCTTTTCAGGCAATCTGACAAAAAATTACCATCAGGATCTATTCAAGTGTCGTCTTGAATGTCTGCGATCGGCTCCGGCGGTTTGACTCGACTAAATGTGACGCAGCCGAAGCTACGAGAAAAAAACTGAACTCTGACGACGTTCAGCCGCCCTGAGGTGTCGACTCTAAGGACGAGGAAGCCATTTTAATTGTTGATTGTTGAGGCCGACACTCTCCTGGATCAGGAACAGTGAGTAATGTAAAGGTCACACACACACACACACACATGCACACACACACACACACACACACACACACACACACACACACACACACACACACACACACACACACACACACAATTTGCATTGTGCAGAACTCATTCTGCACAATGTCAACTCTCATCTAATATCATCTCCACCCTGTAACGGCGCACTGCAGCATAATGGACCATTTATGTCCATTCAGAGCCAAACGGCGCCCGCGGGGCCTCCTCCCCCGCACTGCATTAAATAACCAATTTGAGACCAAAACGTCATTATGGGAACGCTTCCCCGCCAAACGATGTCATTACAGTAACGACCGCCACTCGAGCGCGTCGCGGTGGATAGATTCGGGTGCGTGCCGGCTAAAACATCACTCCTTCATTGTGTTGGGGGTCCTTCACGCCCGGCTGCCTCAGACGCCATTACAGTGCCTGTTGTCAGTGCTGTATGATCGCAGCAGCGCCGCCCTCTCTCTCTCTCTCTCTCTCTCTCCGGCTAATCGCTGCATATTTAAGCTCACAATGGAAGCGTGAAGAATGAGCTGCGCTGCCAAACGAGGCTAATGTTAGCGCGGGTGTGTGCCGAGGCTGCAGCCACTTTTTATTGTGTTACGGTGCCATTAACTCCCTGGGTAATCCCCGCAGGCGTCAATAAAACCTAAAACCTAAATGACACGCTTAATCACGACACAATTAGTGCAGAGTGCAGAGATGAATCTGTGGAAGTCTGTAAATTAATCTGCCGGCATTGTTGGAGTCTCCTGCTGCTTTACAGCCGCTGTGCCTGTAATCATGTCAGTCAGTCGAGGCTAATCACGGCGCAGCACGTCGCAGATCTGCCCGAGAAGACACATTTATGGAGGGAAGCTCACGCAGGAAGTCTCTGTTTGTGAGTAACAGACTGCAGAGACTCAGAGGTGAAGCAGCTTCATGTGAACACACCTGAGCTCAGCCTGCGAGGAGACGCGGAGGTGAATGTTTCTGACCTCCAGCTGCTCTGTGAGCCATGAAAACTGGATATAACAAACATTAAAGGTGCAGTCAGTCATATTTTACTCGTTCTGTGCAGAGAAACTGCTTCTTGACAGCTTTCATCTTCAGCACGAGGATCAATAAGTCACGTTAAAAACTTCACCATCCGACGGTCCGATCATCAACTGTCACATCAGCAGAAACAAACAGAACGATCAAACGGACCAGAGCCCGGGGATCCGGTCACATCATCGCTGTGTTTTTAAAGAAATTAAACATGTTACGTTTTTTGCCTAGTTCATGTTTTTATGTATTTGTTGAGTTTTATGTATTTTAAAGGTCCATCGGGCATCTCCGATTATCTTTCAGTTTATGCTCATACACTATAAATCAGTTAGAGATATTAAGTGTCACTTGTTTGTTTATTCTGTAAAATATCTGGATTTTTATTTTGTGTTTTATACATATCTCAAAATCCACAACTCATTCTCTCTGTACAAACACACATTAAATAACAGAATAATAAGCAGAGTTTCTGTACGTCTGTTTTTCTAATCTCGCTCTTTATTCTCAGTAAATAATGCAGAATAAAAATCATCTCTGCCGTCAACTTCTGTGAATTTCAGGCATGAAACTAAAATTCATCAGATTTCATTCATTCACTGTTCAGCAGCTTGATCTCATCAGATCTTACAAAATGAACAGGACGGGAGGAAACCAGGAGGGAAATTTAAACAGAGTTCATTTAAAGTGAAGCCAACAGGTGTGAGAGTCGACACAGTAAGCTAACAAGCTAACAGGCTAATGTCTGGTGTCTGTGCAACAACATGAGCGACTCACAGAAACACTGCTGTCCTCTCTCTGAACCGCTCTGCAGGATGCTCAGTCACAGGACGTCTGGTTCTTCAGACGGACTCGGAGCAGATTCAGCAGTCAGCTGATCTCTCCAGAGGTCCGGTGTGTGGAGGCCAGCAGCTCTCTGCTCTGCAGCTCCTCTCGTCTTCTCTCTAACAGGCACTTCTCATTCTGAGGCCTCATTTAGATGCAGGTGAATGTGATTAACTAGCGCAGCAGAATACAAAGCGAGGCGCTCTGTAAGCTCCGAGGTCTCACAGGTCCTCTGCTCGCCCCCGGACCTCAGACCGTTCGGTCCAGAAGCTGCAGCTCTGTGATTGGACGTCCTCAGCAGGAAGTGACTGGAAACGACCGAACACGATGACGTCACACTGAGCGCTGATTGAGTCTGAAGAGGCTCACAGACGGCTGATAAAAACCCTTTCAGAGCAGATCAGGTGAAGTGTTTTATGTTCATCATGTATCTCTTTCAGGTTCTGTTAATCCTCCTGATTCACAGCGTGCGACCTCGTTCTGTTCACCTTCCTCCTCCGGATCAGCGCCGACGAGACGCAGAGTTCACACAAAGACAGACGTCGAGTGGACGAAGCATCAGAAATCTCTATTCCTGCTCGTCTGACTTTAATCACAGTAATGGAGCTGATAGAGTCTTAATGGATTCTCCGCTGTCGCTGTGAGAATCGCAGTAACTCGCAGGAGTCCTGACGGGCAGGTAGGAGGCGCCGCGTTCACCTGCAGCACTGTGATCTGATGGAGGGAAACCATGTCAAGCTGAGCGACCAGCGACTGTACAGCAACGCTCGCTGATCGAGCCGCAATAAACTAATTTCTTCTGCTCGACTCTGAGCTCGTGAGCAGAGCTGGAGCAGGAAGCTCATCAGACTCTCTGAAAGGCCTCTGGTTTGATCTGGATGCAGATGATCGGTCCACCAGGAGCTTCTCCTGGTTCATTTAACGACAGACTCACTCCCTCCGGTTTTAATTCACCTCGAGTCTGACTTCTCTGTCGGTGCAGATACAAACCGACTCTGCAGTGAAGAAGACTCACAGTTTTCAGACTCGAGCCTCTGAGTGGGCGTCTCCCACGGCAACGGCTGACTGACAGCTGGGGGCCAACGTCTGGAGGAGCAGCTGAGTGGATATAATCAATATCTTCATCACCACAAACACACAACACGACAGGACGACGTCGTGTTGTGTGTTTGTGGTGATGAAGCTCCAGAAATGTTCACTTTGTGTTTATAAAACTCTTCTTAATGTTTTTACATTTCTGTGTCTCTGTAAACAACTTTTTATCTTTATGATTTGTGTTTTTGTTTTATGTATTTCAAACAGTTGATGATGTTTTTTATATTTTATTTCAACACGTCTTAAATGTTTTGTAATTGTTTATTATTTTGTGTTGTAAATGTTTTTTAAATATATTTTAAGTCTGTTTCAGCAAATGTAATGTTCTTATTCTTTAACACGACTTCACTTTCAGATGTTTCTAATATTTTCAGCATTTTGTTGTTTGCGGAGGCGACATGTTGAGTTAGCCGTGCAAGCTAACAAGCTAATGTTTGTTGTCTCACAGCAACACGTTCACCGCTGCTCTCTCTTCATGTTGTTCTGTCCTCTCCATTATATGAATATTATCAGGATCTAACATATGAGCTTTACGTCTGAACCGCTCTGCAGGATGCTCAGTCACAGGACGTCTGGTTCTTCAGACGGACTCTGTAGAGATCAGCTGACGGCTGAATCTGCTCCGAGGTCCGATGTGTGGAGGCCAGCAGCTCTCTGCTCTGCAGCTCCTCTCGTCTTCTCTCTAACAGGCACTTCTCACTCTGCTCGGCTAACGAGGCCTCATTTAGATGCAGGTGAATGTGATTAACTAACGCAGCAGAATACAAAAAGTCTCATATCATTATATCCCACACAAAGACGAGACGGATACGACTTGGTATGTGAAAATAAGTGAAACCGTCAGCGCTGTGCTGCTCAGTGGACCGTCTGCTACGCCGCCATCTTGAGAATCCCTGGCAAATGTTTCTGACATTAACTTAAAACTTAAACTTTCCTGTTCTGCACGACCTGCTGAGCAGCAGACAGACAGTCAGACACCAGCTGCTGAACACAGTGAGGAGGCAGATATTTCCTCCAGGAGCTGCTGGAGACCAGAACCAGTCTTCAGCTGGAAAGGGTCCAAACTTCGACGCACAAGTGACCAAAAAATATCAGCTGTTGCAGGTTTAAGTTTGTATCAGTGCAGAAAGTGGAAGCTAGTTAGCGTTAGCAGCGACTCCCACCGGTCATGTGACCTCATCACCTGACCTCGTGCTGCTGAAGCTGGAACAGGAGGAGTTTCTTACCGTAGGCGGAGTCGGCTGCAGAGTCGTGGTGCCGTGTGGTCGCCAACACGTCCGCTGCAGGAGAAACAAACAGAAGCACTCAGGTTCTCCATCTGCAGCATTTCATCGTCTCACTCATCTCGTTTACTGCCTCTAGTTAAACAATCCACTGACTTTACACTGTTTACACCTTAAATTTTAATGTTATCATCAGTGTGGCGGCTGTACAGCGGTTGTTGTTACCGTGGCAGCTGTCTGGGTGAAACGAGTGGTCGCCCTCGATATCCTGCTCGAACCCCGCCCTGCAGAGAGGAGAGGAGGGTGAGGGGAGGGTGAGGGGAGGGTGAGGAGGAGAGAGGAGAGGAGGGTGAGGGGAGGGTGAGGAGGGTGAGGAGAGGAGAGAGGAGAGAGGAGGAGAGGAGAGGAGAGGAGAGGAGAGGAGGAGAGGAGGAGAGAGGAGAGGAGAGGAGAGGAGAGGAGAGGAGAGGAGGGTGAGGAGAGAGGAGAGGAGGAGAGAGGAGGAGAGAGGAGAGGAGAGGAGAGGAGAGGAGAGGAGGAGAGGAGGAGAGAGGAGAGGAGAGGAGAGGAGAGGAGAGGAGAGGAGGAGAGAGGAGAGGAGAGGAGAGGAGGAGAGAGGAGAGGAGAGGAGAGGAGGAGAGAGGAGAGGAGAGGAGAGGAAGAGATGGATTTAACAAACTGAAGAATAAAACATGAAGCAGACACACAGCCTCCTCCTCCTCCTCCTCCTCACGTCTGTTGCTGTGGGTAACCGTTGCCAGGGCAGTTAATCGATGATGCGTATCCAGATAAAGAGTTAAGACGTCGTTAATTAGATTACGTCACACAGTTCATCTGCAGCTCGTCATTTACTCTGACTCTCAAATTCACCTTTTCTTGGTCGTCCAATTAGAGACAAAGGAAGGTGACACTTGTCCAATCAGAAGACAGACAGTGACAGGTGACACACACACACACACACACACACACACACACACACACACAGTGTAAATCTGACTGCAGCGACAGTAAATGAAGCCGTTTGGTTTCCTCAGTGTCGCCGACGCTTCCATCTGATCTTCACTTCGGGTTTAAAGGGCCAACAAATCAGGATTTTACTGCCACGCAGCACAAAGCCACCGCAGGATGACGGCAGGAGACTGATCCTCTGCTGCTGAAGGCGACAGAGATTACAGAAGAATCAAAGTCTCTCTGCAGGATCATTGAAAGAATAGTTCATTGTCTTCCCCACTGAAGTAGCTGGGGACTTGCTTGCTTGGACTGATTGCTGTAATCCAGAGATCCCAAACTGATCTGACAGGACGTTATTTACACCCTTTATTAAGAGGAAACGTTTACTGTAGCTGCTAAGCTAAAAGTGTTAGCGTGCATGAGTGGGTGCACGAGTTCGACCGCATGTCGAGGGTGTAAATAACGTCTTTTTAAATGACTCCATCAGTCCATTTAGAAATCCTCAAAAAAAGACGCTCCTCACATGTGCAGAACCTGCCTTAAAAACATCATGTTTTTCAGTTTTCTTCAGTGTCACAGTGATCCAGTGATAGTTGTCTGCACGTCCACAGGTTCACTGCAAACAGGAAGTGCTAACAGCTAATTCGGCAAAGTTTTAATGGAGTTTGAGTTGTTTTCTTTCTGCCTCCAGCTGCTTCAGGACTTCAGCAGAACGCTGCAACTCTGTTTTACTGTGAAGCTCCAGAAATGTTTTGAGGACGACGAGACTTCACCTGACTTTATATCATCAGGAGGAGATGATGACTGGGTTCATATTTTTGGGTGAACTGTCCCTTTAAACTTAAAATGTGCTGAAACATTAAATGAGCTCATTTTAGGAGCGTGTGCAAAACGTTATATTTGTGGTTTAGGTGTGAGACCACAGACATTTTTATTAATTCATTGTAGATAATCTTTCTCGGCGTCGACAGACGGATCAACATCAACATCCTCAAAACGCCCACCAGCAGAATCAAACCTCTGCCTTCACTTGTATTGATTTGTTCTGGTAAAGTTCTCATTTTTCGAAGGCAGCCAGACTCATTTTTTCCTCCAGAGACAAAAACAAAAGAGGAAAGATTTGGCGACGCTCCAGCGAGCCGCAGTCAGTCATCACCCATCAACAGGAAGTGGGAGCTGCGGTGATGTTTGTGGAGGTGGACGGATATTTTCCAACAAACATTTCAGAGAGTGAAAAGGTTTGAGACGGATCCATTCATCAGTCCGATCCCGCTCAGCCCACGTCCTGATTTATTTAACGGCTCCGTTCATCACGTTCTGTCGTATCGGCAGAAACATTTTCCACCTGACTGATCGACTGAGAGGAAACATTCAGTTCAACTTTTATTAATAAAACTGACTAAACGACTCCACTGTTCACCTGCCGCGCTCTCTCACACTCGTCTCTCACAGCTTCAGTCTTCAGCTCTGAGCCGTCTCCGTTTCTTCACCTCCTTTACTCCATTCATTGTTTTCTTCCTCCTCGCACCTTTGCTTCCTGTTTCACATGAACAGATTCAGAGGTGAGATGTTGTGCTGCACGAGCGCAGGATTGTAAAGTCCTGTAAAAAAACAAAACAACCTCGGAGTCGGAGGTTTGAACAGAACGTGTTCCTGCGACGTGTTTTCAGATCATCACAGAAATCAAAAGTGTTTGTAGTTGTTCATGAACCAGATCTGTCTCCACAGGACTGGAGGAAGTCCTGGAGGATGGAGGAAGAAAAAAAACACTGAGTCGTTTGTCTTTCCTCAAAACAATCACCATGGACTTGGGCGCTGTGTGACCCAGGACAGCGCTGCTGCAAAATATTGTGGGTTTATTTTCGGGTTAGCAGCCAGGTTAATGTTGGTGTAACTCACCAGGCTGCGAGCTCGCATGTTGTTTCCTGTGCAGACGAGGATTTTGGAAATGCTAACATGCAGACGAGCAGAACACTGACTGAAACATGGGGCCGACAGGCTACGAGAGGTGAGTCAGACTGTTGCTCTGCAGCCTCACAGTCGTCACAGAGAGCAGCGAGACGTGATCTTGTTTAAACATGGGGATGAAGAGTGACAGAAATAGTTGTGTGAAGAATGAAAATCAGAGCTGACAGAAGTTCAGACTGTGGCTGCTTCTCGGTGTGTGAAGGGCTCAGGACTGTTGGATGATAGATTTCAGGAAGTCGTGGAAAATGAGAAACCAGACGAGTGTTTTTGTGTTTCTGTGTCCACAGAGCTCTGCTGGTCCGAGTCTGTGTCCCGGTTCGATCCAGGACTCCTGACGTCAGACAGCAGCTGCTCCCTCATGAAACTGTCGGTGGCTGACTGCTGGTTTCTACGATCGACAGCCTCAGAGTTCAACACTGACAGAAATGATCAGACTCATGTCAGCAGTCACATGATGAGGTCCACAAACTCTCAGAGGAACCTTCAGTGACTCTTCATGGCTGAAGAGGTGAAGTCAGGCTCTGAACCGGAGATCAGAGCTGCTCATTAAACCACATCATCAGCACAGGTGCATGATGGGAGTGTGAATGCAGCCATTTATACGCGTTAATTACATCTCACAGCATCAGAACCTGTTACCGCCTCCGCTGCAGAGCTTTAACACCAAATTACAATCCAGCAACAACAGCGTCTGATGACCTGCCTCGGTCTATTTCCATCCCCTCCTCCGAGTCGCTCCCCGCTACATCGACGAGGCGTTCAGGTGCCCGAGAGGCTGCGGGATTTATAGCGGCTCGCCGTCGCAGCGACCTCCTCCCGTTCTCTCTCTCTTGCCTCACTTACAGCTCAGCCCACGCTGGTGGAAAAAGTAGCCGGAGAGACGGAGGATGGATGGTGATGGAGGGAGAGAGCGAGTGGTATGGGAGATAAATATTGAGTGAGCGAGGGGGCGGACGAGTTAGCAAATAAGTGAGGTGGAGAGAGGTAAATATAGAGCGAGCGAGCGAGGAGAGGTTTCATAATGAATCCAAACACGTAGAGTTCATTAGATGTGACGGAGACGTGCAGCAGCTCCTCCTCTGAAGCACGACTCACTCAGACTTTAGTTCGTTATGTGACTCTTTGTTCTGAGAGCTTCACTGTGATGGGTCGCTGTGACGCTGTGACGGGTCGCTGTGACGGGTCGCTGTGACGGGCTGCTGTGACGGGCCGCTGTGACGCTGTGACGGGTCGCTGTGACGCTGTGACGGGCCGCCGTGACGGGTCGCTGTGACGGGTCGCTGTGACGCTGTGACGCTGTGACGCGGTGATGGGCCGCCGTGACGGGTCGCTGTGACGCTGTGACGCTGTGACGGGTCGCTGTGACGCTGTGACGCTGTGACGCTGTGACGCTGTGACGGGCCGCTGTGACGGGTCGCTGTGACGGGCCGCTGTGACGCTGTGACGCTGTGACGCTGTGACGGGTCGCTGTGACGCTGTGACGCTGTGACGCTGTGACGGGCCGCTGTGACGGGTCGCTGTGACGGGTCGCTGTGACGCTGTGACGCTGTGACGGGTTGCTGTGATGCTGTGACGCTGTGACGGGTCGCTGTGACGCTGTGACGCTGTGACGGGTCGCTGTGACGGGTCACTGTGACGCTGTGATGCTGTGACGCTGTGACGGGTCGCTGTGACGCTGTGATGCTGTGACGCTGTGACGGGTCGCTGTGATGGGTTGCTGTGATGCTGTGACGCTGTGACGGGTCGCTGTGACGCTGTGACGCTGTGACGCTGTGACGCTGTGACGCTGTGACGGGTCGCTGTGACGGGTCACTGTGACGCTGTGATGCTGTGACGCTGTGACGGGTCGCTGTGACGCTGTGACGCTGTGACGCTGTGACGGGTTGCTGTGACGCTGTGACGCTGTGACGGGTCGCTGTGACGGGTCACTGTGACGCTGTGATGCTGTGACGCTGTGACGGGTCGCTGTGACGCTGTGACGCTGTGACGCTGTGACGCTGTGACGCTGTGACGGGTTGCTGTGACGCTGTGACGCTGTGACGGGTCGCTGTGACGCTGTGACGGGCCGCTGCACGGCTGGAAGAAGATCAATAACGAGTCGGAGCAGCTACGTGTGATGTTGAACATGAGATTGTAACATCATGACATCATCGTGTGCAGACCACCTCGTCATGTTCAAACAGGCCGGAGTCACCAAACTGTTGCTCTCAGGATCAAATGACTCGAAAATACTCGACCTGAAACTCGTCAAAAGACTCAAGACTTGTTCTGACGTACCTGAAACTTGACTTGTGTCATGACTTGACTGGTCACCTGCGTCCTCAACAGATCTGCTCCATCAGTGTCTTCATCATGTCGTGTTGTCAGTGTCACACAGTCTGTCATATATATCAGACTCACACGGTTATTTACCTTCAGTAAATGATTTGTAAGACTGACACTCAGCTGACTGATGAAGACTCTGGCAGCTGAGGAAGAGTGAAGCGCCCCTCAAGTGAGCCGTTACACCAGTTTAAACCTGACAGCAGCGATATTCAGTCATAAAGTCGACCCTGCAGGTCCAATCAGACGGCAGCAGGTGCTCAACGCCCACAGGTGAGATGTGGTGGAGTTATTAAAGTGTGGAGGTGAGAGCTGCGGACTGTGGGAAGATAATGGAGGAGTAATGGCTGCTATAATGAGACGGGAGGAGAGGAAGAGGCTGAGTGTGTGTGTGTGTGTGTGTGTGAGAGTGTGTGTGTGTGTGTGAGTGTGTGTGAGAGTGTGTGTGTGTGTGTGTGTGAGTGTGTGTGAGAGTGTGTGTGTGTGTGTGAGTGTGTGAGTGTGTGTGAGTGTGAGAAAGTGATAAAGAGAAACCAGAAGCATCAATCGCTCATTAAAACACAAAATATAAAAACTAAAGTCTGAGTGACGAGGACGCTGTGTGAAATATGACGGCTGTCTGTCAACGATGTTTGTTGTTATGATTAATGATGACGTGTGTGTGTGTGTGTGTGTGTGTGTGTGTGTGTGTGTGTGTGTGTGTGTGTGTGTGTGTGTGAGTCCTCCACGGATTCATCATCACATCCTGTAACTCCGTCACACTCGTGATGGACAGCTGACAAACAGGATCATCGTCATCTCTGTCAAAATATGGGGGCCTACGTTACCCACAATGCAACGTGACCGCCAACAGTTTGGTCATTTCAGTGTGTTTCTGTTCTGTTGTAGGTGCTGAGGCACCTTAATGCTGGTTAGCACAGAAAAACACACACACTCCATAACGATGTCAGTAACATGGTTGTGTGAGGGATCGTGCCCTTCGCTACTCACGCTCATCGTGTCGTGGTTTTGTATCACGTTGTGTCGTGTGTGTCGTGCGTGAAGAAGCGTGTGGCTGTATTGTGTTGCAGATATCTATAAGACAAAACAAAGATATAAAAACAGGAAGTAACTACTTTTTTACTTTTACTTGAGTAGATTTCTGAAATGGTGATCTTCTTTTTATGAGAGTAAAAGTACTTTGTTAACTTCAAATTCATCAAGTCTGTCCTCCGAAGTTACTTTCTATCCGTGATTGTTCTGGTTCAGGTCCGCACTGACCCAAACGTCCCGACTCGTCAATGGACCCGTCTATTTTCATGTTAATCCTACGACGTTCTGTGGGCTGATGGGAAATTGTGTTTCTTGAAGGCGAATAAAAAGATGAATACTGAATAAAATAAAAGATATTTGATGCTCCTTTAAAAAAAACTTTATTCAAACACAAGGAGTGAACGACCTGACACACAGCTGAGTTTTCTTACTTCTAGAACGTCTTTGTTCAGAGACAGATGCTTCACTGTGTGTGTGTGTGTGTGTGTGTGTGTGAAGCAGATGTCACTCTACCTTTGGATCAGCTTAAACACTACAGACACACACACACACACACACACACACACACACACACACACACACACACACAAGGTCTCCAGGGAAACGTCTGACTTGCTGCCACGACAACCGAGTCCATCTGGTCTGTTTGTCCCTCGTCTCACCTGTCCTCTCCCTGTCTGTCTCTCTGCAGCTGCAGCTTTATAAAGTGTTAAACTTCCCTCCCGTCTCTGGAGGAAATCTGCGTCTTATCAGCAGAAGTTTGAGAAGCTGAACTCGCCTCAGATTTTCAGTTGAGTGACGCTCTGAATAACATCTCTGTCTTTAGACCCGTATTTATGCTTCCATTAGCTGAGCTGAGGTCAGGCTGCGCTGGTTTCTACACTCCGTTTGTTTTCTAGAGACCAAACTTTACTTTAATTGCTTCCCAAACCCTCGATATGGCCCGTCTGGTTTCTGCTGAAGAGAAGATAAACCGTTGGACCCTCCTCCGTGTCCCCGCTGAGGATCCTGGAGGATTCAGGACGGGGACTCGGACGGTGTCGGAGGGTTTGATGCTAACAGAAGCAGATCAGATGTAGGACTGAGACGTGATGCTCTCTGACGCTAATAGAGGATAATCACCAAACTTGGTCCAAGTTTTCAGCGCCGAGCTCGCAGGACGAACACATCAGTCTCTGGGCCGTAACGAACACCAGCTCTCACGCGCTCTGATGCTGATTAAAGGCAACGATGTCTGCTGATGATTTACATGGAGCGCTCAGACTTTCTCTCTTCAGGACGGTCGCTCACGTCGCCGTCGTCCCACCGCTGATCCTTCTCCTTCCTCCTCCTCCGATCTCTCCGCTGACGGCCCTCTCACTTCTCTCTGCATGAAGCTCATTGGATTCTTTATTCCTTTTTATTTTCACAAGTCTGGTTATAATCTCAGTTATTCAGAAAGAAGCTTCGTTTGAATGCTGATTTTGATGTAGATTACAACAGTGGTCAAAGCTGTTGAAGTCGTGGTCCCTCCTGACCTCTGACCCCATAATGTCCCCAAATCCACCATCCGCTGCCTCTACTGTTCATGTGTGTATGTCTGCGCAGTGGTCATTTCTGAGGGCGTGCACAACATGTCACGGGTTAATTAGAGAGGAAACAACACAAGCAGCTACTGTCAGCACATCTGCACCCTTCAGTCAGAGTTTGGAGTACGGCAGCAGGGCGACGAGAAAATCTACAGCACGAGAGAGAAACAGGTGAAAACGCTCTGAGGAGGAAAGTTTTGCTAAAAGCTGTAAAATGAGAGACGTTCTGATGAGCAGGGGACATGTTGGTGGGCCGTGAGACAGAACGTAGTCGTGCTACGGAGAGCAGAAGATGCATGTGAATAATGTGGAGAAATAAAGGTGGATCTTCTGTCAGGTGGATCATTCTGGATGTTATTTTTAAAACTAAAAGTAAAAGATGATGATGATGATGATGATGATGATGAGGATGATGAACCTGATCGACGCTCAAGACGGACGCAGGATACGCGAGGCAGCCATCATGTGTTCACAACATCTCCGGCTGTAGTCTTCAGCCCCTGAGCAATGACTCAAGTGGCAGAAGTGGAACTACACAACACCTGGAAACACCTGGAAACACCTGGAAGAACTAGCTAAGCTGTAAAAAATGTTGCAGGGAGTCAGAGCCTACTTTCTCCTCGCTGTGGCGTCTGTGATAACGTCATCTGTAAAACAAACTGGTGGTAAATAAACGATTCTCAGACGGGTTTGATGATTTAAACAGACAGAACTATAAATCTGTTGAAGTCCGTCAATCCACTGAAGCTCAAAGCCAGAATCACTTCATCAAAGACAGAACCGACCCAGACTGGAATAAAAACCCCTCCAGCAGCCGTGCAGGCAGAAATGTTGGAGGATGAAGCGACTTCCTGCTTCTGCGCGTCTTGTTTGACTTCCTCTGACACAGATATCTCTGTCTGTAACTCTCCACCTCTCATCTTCACTCTGCTTCTTCTTCTTCTTCTTTCCTTTCCACCTCTTGCATCACATCTTCGCCTCGCTCTCCGTTTCCTTCCTCGTCTGTTTTCATCTCCGCCGGCTGATCCCATCCATTTTAATCTTCCTGCAGCGACTCCTCTCCGCTCCGTCTGCACGCCGCGCTCGTTCGTATTAAAAGTGCCAGTTGTGTCTTCTGCCGCCGTCGACATTATTGTTCTCCGAGTGTGTGTGGAGGTGTGTGTGGTTGTCTCAGGCTAGAAAGCGGCATTTCAACAGCGTCTTGCTGCTTTTCTTCAACATCAATTCAGCTGAACCGAGACATTGATGAAGTGGACCAGAAGAAAACTTCTGCTCCTTCATCAGCTCTGTCGCTTGACCAGAACTCTGTCAATCTTCATCAGGAGGAAGACGAGGAGGAGGAGGAACGAACGAATACTGAGATCTACATTATCTGTGGTACTGTGAAGACGCAGAGATCAGCTGAGTGTGCGATCATGTTTTACAAGCGTCTATGCCCGACCTGCAGCCTGCGGCCACCAGCGACTGATCAGGAGACCCACCCTCTCTTCTTCCTCCTTTCTCCCGAGCCACTTAAATGCCAGCCTCCGGATGATTGACGCATCATGTAGCCAATGAGATTTCAAATCCATAATGTATAGTTTATATCAGTTTTTAAAGCCCTGAACTTGGAAATGATGTCATTTTCTTTGCGTTAAGCTCTTTGAAGAGTCTGTTTTTCCACCTCAGCTCTTGTTTTTGACTCTTTATCTGCACAAAGTTAGTGTGAATAATGAAATAAAGAACTAAAATGAGTTTAATGCTCCTGTTACTTGGACCATGTTGGACTGTATGATGTGGACACATTGTGTTTTCCAGCTGAAAGGAGCAGTCACTGCTCATCTGCAGGCTGATTTAAGAGAAAATGAATGAATAAGTCAGTGTGTTCAGACTCCTATAGATCAATGACAGAAGCACTTAAAGAGCTTCAGACATTTTGGGAAAAAAAAGATTCAGCTTATAATCTTTGAAAAGAGCCAGAAACCATGTCTGAGCTCCAAATGGTTCAACTACAGATCCGAAAGGCGTCTCAGGAGAATTTTAACATACATTTTCAGGAATAATGAGCTGATTATCTCCCCGGTTAATAACCAGCTTTAACTTTAAACAATCTGAAGTCCTCTGAGCAGCTGTGCACAAAAAGTTTTAAATCTTTTACAGAACGGACCCCTGCGAGGCTCGGAGACATCGATCGATGTGGAGAGACACATCAGAGGAGACGGAGAACATAAAGAGCTGTCAGCTGAGCAGAACATCACATTCACGCTGAGAGCGGATCTATACTCGGATCATGTTACGCCCGCTGGAATATTTGTGTTTGACATTGATTGTGTTCATGTTTGATGGAGACGCCGAGACACTGAATTTATAAAAGACGAGGCGAGAGAGAGGAGTCCAGCTGCGACTCTAAATGACTCGATATCACAGCTTTTACTCACAATTTCTAAAAGATTTCCTTCGTATGAAAACCCACTTTTTATTTACGATCGGTCTCCTTCACCATCAGCTGTCCCATGTTGTACATCCTGTAGGTTCCTTCTGTATCATAGTGAAACAAAAGGTCAGTTTCAGTGTTCCTCGCCGAGAAGCATCGCGTGTCGAGGTCGTCTCCTTCCTCATTAAACTGGACTGGAATGAGCGCCATCCAAACCCGACAGGCTCCCGCTCGTAAACACGTCAACACAAAACTCCACAGGCTGATTTTAACTGACAGATTTGAGGTTATATGTCAAACACACTGGGCAGAGCCACCATGACATCACTGGAGGTTTCTGGAGAGCCAGAAGGAGGCTCAAAGTGGGCGGTACTGACCTGACTCCGTTTCCACGCTAGCTAAGGCTAACAATCCATCTGAAGCTAAACGTCTCCTCCCAATACTCGCGTTAGTTTGACCCAGACAGACAGAATACTGTGTGTTAGCCGCAAGATAAGGTTTTGTGTTTAGTTCTGACTCTGACGTAATTCAGCACTCACCAGAGACTCAGTTTCTTTATCTTATCCTTTAGCGTCTTTTCTTCTCTCATCTCTTCTCAGTTTGTTCATGAATTAAAGTACATTTCCTCCATTCGGCCGTCAGTTAAAGAATTACAGTACGTCACTGTGGACTTCAGCTGCTCCGCGGGTCGGTGCTGCAGACAGGTTGAGAAGCGAGAGCGAAGATAAATCCAGTTTTCAATCCCAAAAGTTTAAAAACAAACCCTGTGCTCTCCTCGACTCCGCCAGTCTCCTCCAGAGCTCACCGGCTGACAGAGTCGCTCGTTGATCCAAAACACTGGCGTCTGTCCCTCCCCTCCCGTCTGTCAGTCCAATTAACCACACAGAACGACAGATTATGTGTCGATGTTTGCATAAAAAAATCTCCGCAAACACGGCCGAGAGGTGAAGATCAGTCATCTCCTGAAGAGGCCACGCCCCTAATTATGCATAACTTAACATCATTTAAACCAGTGAGATATATGAAAGGGATACATGAGCTCCAGAAACCAGCTGTAAATATGTTTATATCTGCTGTAAAGCTGAACATTTTAACATGGGCTCTTATGACTCAGTGGTACTTAGAGGAACTGCAGTTTTTTGGTACGTCAGCTTCATTTTTCAGTCCTGAAGGTTAACGTTTAATTTCAAACTCATCTGCAGTCAAAGCTCTCGAAGCTCTCAAAGCTAGCGTCGTCAGAAAACAGAGCCGCCGGTCCCACGACTCATCAGTCCTGAGGGATCTGAGTCCTGTCATTGTCTCTCTGTGTAATCAGCATACAAGCGAACATCTGCAGAGACACTGAAGGAGGAGGACACCTGGAGATGTCCACATTATGAGACTACAGTCACAACACATCCAAAACATGGTCAGTGATCAGAGCGGAGCAGGATTTGGTCCATAAATCTGAATATTTCTGCCAAGAACGAGTTAAATTTCATTGAATGTGTTGAATTTATTCTCCCCTGTTGCACCGAACAGCACGAGTCCAAACCTGACGTCCAAACTGTCTTCAGTGATTTAAAGTGTAGCTGGTTTATATTTAACTCAGCAGCAGAGAGAAACTCCTCCAGGAGCTTCTTCAAACTCTCTCAGTCCGACTCGAAATTCAAGACACGAGAGGAGAGCCTGAAGATGAAATCCCTCGTGTTTCTGTCTCCAGTCCATCAATATGCTGAGATAAGATGAGGTTCCATCACACACACACACACACACACACACACACACACACACACACACACACACACACACACTGCAGTATCTTGTGTAATCAGATGTGTTCCCTCGCGCCAGCCTCCGATCAATAACTCCACAGTGTCAGGTAGCTCGCCTCGCGCCCACTCCACAACACTTCATGACGATCGATCTGCGGCCGACCCCGCCGGTTATCCCTCCGCCCCCTCGGCCAATCGAAGAGATATTATTTTCATATTTGTCTCTCGGGGGGGAGGAGTTGTTTTAATCCTGGGAGCGCTGCAGCCTCCTCGGCTCTGAATACCATCAGTTATAAACTCCTCGCAGCGAGGTGGTTTCAGGACAGACAAACTGACTTCATCAGGAGTAAATACGTGCTCGTCTATCTGACAGAGTGACTCACACTGAGGCGACGATCACAGGAAGTTACTGTGACCTTCACATGAAAGATTACTGAAGCTGTGAATCAAACAAAGAGCTGCAGAAGTCTGAGAGTCACACTCCTCTTCAGATTGTCCCCGCCGGGTCTTATTCACTACGTTTACATCGAACAGTCAGGACGCCTTAACGCCGGGTCTGATTACAACATATCAGCAGCTGAAGGTGAGATTCAGGTGTGACGAGCAGCGAGGGGAGCAGCGCTCTCCTCCTGTTGATCTGATTGGTTGAAGTTAACTAAAATTGCACACATCAGATTTACTAAAGTTCAGAGAAATCTAATTTTTCCCATCAGCTTGTTGGTTAAATTCCTCTCGTGGGCCTAAGCTGGGCGCCATCAGTTCAGTTTGGTCCGCTGAATGTTTCTGCTGAAAAAAATTGTAAAAATGAACTTAAACAAACGTTATTTTTTATAATCTGACCCTCAGATCCGACCGGGCCCGTCTGCAGCTATCATGCCGCGATACGGTCGCCGGAGCTGCTAGTGAAGACAATAAACACACGATTTAACTGCGTATTTAACTACGTACGTCACAAAAATGAAGGCGAAATGACCAAATAAACACAATCTGAGTGAGTCAACAGCATCAGGCTCCCAGTGGGATGTGAGGACGTGTGGAGGACAGAAGAAAACAGCGTCGGAGTCGACAGGTAACAGACGTGACCGGTGGACTGAGCTCAGCAGGCAGAGTCACGCTCTGCACACAAAGTCAATTCATTCAGTGAATTTCAGAGTCAAGTCCCATTTTGCATCTTAACAATATGATACAATACAGCAGGTGTTTGCGTTTGGCCACTGGCCCGACATTAAATGAAAAGGTTTGGTCTAAATCCTGCAGGAGTCAGTGTGGAGGAGGGGACAGGAAGGAGACTTCAGACTGAGTGAAGACGTTCATACTGTTGGAGGTTTAATCAGGTTTGTCAGCAGCAGGAACTCACTTTATTCATCTGACGATCTAATGAACGACCAGACGACCCTGAGGATGTTTGCAGAGCGGTGGGATCGCCTCCCACGACCCGCCGCTGTTATTCTGCTGCTGTTCAGCTGCTGCTCACCTGAAGTCACCCTGCAGGAACCTGGACTGAGCGATGTGCAGATCCGCAGCACAGGTCAGTGATGGAGGACCAGAGTCAGGACTCTCCTGAGGAAACTGTTCAGCTCATCACATCTGAAACCTCCAGCAGGAAACACCGGGGCGCTTCATGAGGGACTGTCACACACTGCTTTAAATATGAGTCCAGTTATTTACAGAGCAGTGAGAAGAACACGACTCACTTCCTCTCTGAGTGTTTGTGACTCAACAGTCTCTCTCCTGTTGGTTGACCTTGACGTTCTGCTCACTGTGTCAGAACTCAGCTCGAAACTGAACCTGGCAGCGTCTTTGAGCAGAAAGTAGAGCTCTGACTGTCAAACCTGTCCGGGCCGGTTCAGGAGTTTTCTCTCGATCCAAAGTCAGAACACGAGAAACGAGATAAAGAAGTTTGTGTCTGAGGTCGGATGTCCTGATCTGACCTGAGTGTTGGTATCATCTGCTGATCCACTGCTTCTGTTTCATCCGACACATTAAAACATCGACTGGAGCTGCTCCATCCAAATACCAGAGGTCCTGATTTAAAACGATCACGTTGTTCTGCTTTAATTATCTGTATCATGTGAATGAAAGGAGTTCATCACACAGGACCTGCAGACTTTTGTCTTCACAGGGACAAGAGCAGAAGTCATTCCTGCATCAAACGACTCTGCAGTGGTCTCCGGTGTTTCAGCTCTGACCAGCTGTGATGCAAACATGCTAACATGCTAACATGCTAACATCAACCCAGTCGGCAGGATAAACTGTTTCTTCAAACCACAAGCTTCTCATCAGACGGTGGAGGAGCTACAGGCGACGCGGCTGCAGAACAACCAACCACAGTTCAAGTCTGCGTTTGTGGCATTTCGAACCCTGACACTGGATTTCCGGACGCGTTCCAGATGTTTTTCACAGGAAGTGGGACCATCTCCAGCTGTGATGGTGCCGAGTGTTCATGCCTCGACCAACCGGAGAATAAACACAGAGATGTGACGAGTTCTCCGTGGTTTTGTTCACTGACATCTTCTCTGGCGTTTCTGATGCTTCACTCAGGAACATTATTGGTTTAACAGCATGCAGCGCTGGCAGGACAGCAGGCGAGAGCTTCATCTGAGACTGAAGTAAAAGTAACCGCTGTTATATAATCGCTGTCCTCCGTTCTGCTTTCTGCTGTCGACTTTACTGAAGTTTCTCAGTAGCTGCTGACGTTTAATCTCATAACCACACAAAGCGTCACTAAAACTGAGAAGCTGCTGCCTGAAGGTTTAGTTCAGCGACCGTCCTCTCAGGCTGCTGCTGGTGACGACGGTGTGAAAGTGTCTGGAAGGTGTTGGAGCTAATTAAGGACGGAGAGAGCTGTTACTCTCTTTTCACAAACTCCTGAATCTTCACTGCACTCAGAACAAACTTCAGTCTGAGTCCTGTTCAACAAAGTTTCACCAGAAGAGATTTATACCAACAAAGTGCACGCTGACGTCCATTTTAACATCTGCTCCCATTATGCTTCTCCATCCATCCTCTCACTTTGGCTGCGGGTGTGAAAGGCGTCGTGGATTTACATCTTGCAGATATACGAGCCGTCGTCAGCGCGGCAGAAATACGAGCCGAGCTGTCAGAGCTTTATTAGCCGTTAGATTGATGACGGCTGAGAGGAAGGAGAGAAAAGAAAGAAGAGAGAAAGAAAGAGACAGAGCGACAAAGAGGAAGTGACACGTACTTGAAACCTGGCGCCATGTTGGCACAACTCCCGGTCCGCAGCCAGATGCAGTATGGGTCACGAGAGGCCAGACACGCTCTGCACAGGAAGAGGAGGAGAAGAAGAGACAGGGAAATATTAAGTGTCAGCTGGTGCAATGTAACCGAGTACATTTACTCAAGTAAAGGCAAATATTATACTTTTTACTGGACGGACTGTTCATACAGGCGACTCTCACTTTGAACAGCTTCACATTATAACACGATATTTTACTGTCAGTATCTCATCAACATCCAAACAAACAGATGGCAGCACATCACCAGAGCAGCTATTCACTGCTGCTAACTGCTGCTAACTGCTGCTAACTGTAGCTATTAGCTCAGTCAGCCGTGCAGCTAGCGGTCGAACTTTGATACTTTTATGGCGAAGACTGAACTGCCTCGAAAATTATCGAGTATCAGAAAAATGTCTTTGATTTGAAACTGGGTTTTTAAACCTGAGGAGTTCATCTCATCAGCGTCAGTGAGCCAATGAGGACGCAGCAAAACCAGAACCTACAAATGTGCCTCTGCTGATAACATGGCGGATTCATGACAGTAACGCGTCGCCCTCCTGCAGTAACATGAAGCGAAGGTCAGGTCGTCATGTGACCCTCCTCAGCTGACCCGCTCACTGACTGAAAACTAAATGTGTACGCAGCAGGAGGACACGAGAGGACAGAGGAGACGTGAAGACGTGAAGACGTGATCGCTGAGAGAGATGATGAGACGAAGGAGGAGGAGAGAAAATGATGAAGAGCCAGAAAGAGACAGTGAGGAAGAGGAGGAGGAGGAGGAGGAAGAAAGAGGAGGGAGGCAGGAGAGGACGAGATTTATTCTGCTGTATCAGTCGATGCCACGTGCGAGACTGAAACACACACACACACACACACACACACACAGTTCACTGCCAGGCCAGCCAAACATGGCTGGCCTGGCAGTGAACTGTGTGTGTGTGTTTGTGTGTGTGTGTGTGTTTGTGTGTGTGTGTGTGTGTGTGTGTGTGTGTGTGCAGAGGTTCAGTGATGTCAGATTATTAATGTTTACTTCATCTCAAAGATGGCAGCTGAGTGTGACGAAGAAGAAGAAGGAGAAGGAGAAGAAGAAGAAGAAGAAGAAGAAGAAGAAGAAGAAGGAGAGAAGAAGAAGAAGAAGGAGAAGGAGAAGAAGAAGAAGAAGAAGAAGAAGAAGAAGAAGAAGAAGAAGGAGAAGGAGAAGAAGAAGAACTTTGAAATGCTCCTCACACAGCTGTTTAAGATATTTCCTTCACAGCAGAGATAAAGAGGTGGAGGTTGAAGTCTCCTCCTTCAACACTGCTGGTTTTTGTGTTAGCTGACGTGACCGGACATTTCCATCACGTCGTCTCCGGCTCAGGCGAGTTCTGTTCTCGCTGTTTTATTAGTTTATTCGTCTGATGGAGGAAGAAAAACACGGACGCTCGCAATGCGTTCACTCTGCTTCATCACCGGGACACTGTCGCTGCTCTACAGGCCGACATCAGCAACCAGAGCTCTACTAATGTCCGCCAAGTCCCACATCGGACTCGTCCAAGTCCTGGAGTCTGCAGCTCTGACGATGATGAAGAGACGATGAAGAGACGATGGAGTCACAGCTGGTGGAAGCCTCTGTGTGTCTGCAGCTGTGCTCACACATCACATCCACTGGCTGCCGCTCATTCATCCCACTCAGTAATTAACATGAGTCTGATTAGTGGGTGTGAGTGTGAGTGTGTGTGTGTGTGTGTGTGTGTGTGTGTGTGTGTGAGTGTGTGTGTGTGTGTGTGTGTGTGTGTGTGTGTGAGTGTGAGTGTGAGTGTGTGTGTGTGTGTGTGTGTGTGTGTGTGTGCACGCCCCTCCTCTGATGAATGTGCTCTAATTTGGGCTGCGAGTTCTGTTCGGTCTATAAATGAGCTGCTTTTTGTTCAGTTTTAACTATTCACACTCGGCATCCCCGTTTCCCCCGGCAACCACACACACACACACACACACACACACACACACACACACACACCCACACACACACACACACACACACACACAGTATTGATTATGTTTCCAGATTAAGCTCCAAATATTTGTGTTAAAAGTTTTCTGGACCTTCATCAGACTGAACAAACACTGGTTTCTGTGCTGAATGGTGCTTCATTCGAACCCGACGAGGATGATTAAAGTTCTGCAGGACACTGGTCGGTTCAGTTCTAATAACAGAATGAACCCGGTTGTTTTCAGTCCGGTCTCTTACTTCTTACAGGCTCCGTGCTGCGAGCAGCGGCTCAGCGGCACTCTGATCACACAGCTGCTGAACGCCACGAACAGAGCGTGATGGTCTTTATCCAGCTCCAGACCCAGAACCCTCCGGTCCTCCTGACCCTGAACGTTACACCTGCACACACACACACACACACACACACAGCAGCTCAGCATCACGTGAACACGGATGTTAAACAGTTCAGAGGCTGAGTGTTGCGCTCCGGTCTCACTTGGACGGGTTGTAGACGTCGATGTCCTCCAGCAGTTTGGATCCAAAGCTGTCGTTGGGATGAGTGCTCGCCAGAACCTTCAGGACTCTGCCGTCGTCTGAGCCCAGGAACATCACGGTCCGGTCTTTGTAGGGACCGGCGGAGACGTCCACCACGATCTGGGTCAGCTTCGCCCTGAGAGTGAAGAAAAAGACGCTCAGTGAGAAAAACTCTCCTGTAGCCAAGAAGTTCAGCTGACGTGTGAAACAGCTGGTTTATAAATGTGAGAAGTAATCAGTTACAATCAGTTGATAAAGTACGCAGGAGGTCTCCCCTCAGCTGCTCGACTGTCCCACACTGCTGTTATATAACGGAGGATCTGTGCACAGCCTCATTATGTGGGCCGGCCCGGAGGATAATTCAAACGTGGAATTAAGAGTCTCATTTCTTCTCCAGCCTGGTGATTAGACTCCATCAGAAACTCATCTGAAACCTGCAGCCGCAGATTAGAAAAGGTCAGAGATGTTCAGAGACAGAGAGGGAGAGAACTTCCTGCGAGCCGCCGACTAATCAGAGCTGATACCACGATTATCCTCGCCTCCTCGGGTCGGGCCGGCTGCAAGCTTAAAACTCGTCTTGTCGGAGGGACCGCTGACATTTTCCTCCTCAGATGACTTCATCACTGAAGCTCCCAGGAGAACCTGACTTCCTGCTGCTCATTATTACACTGACTCATTTCTACATTTAGATGCAGAGATATGTTAAATATTCCTCCACACTGACGACGACTCGACAGTTCACCGCCTCTGACATTTGACAACGGAGATAATTTTACCGTCGCAGCTTGTAAATCACCGCGGCAGAGCCGAACCTAAGTGTCTCCAAACAAACAGAGACGTAATGATGCGACGCGGAGCAGCAGAGAAGAAGAAAACATCCTCTTATCATCCGACACAAATCAGACAGTCGGTAACAAGTAAAGAGAAGTGGCTCTTAATGTCAGAGCGAAGCACAGAGCGCAGACTGTCAGCATCCAATCAGACGCAGATATTTTTAGAAGATGAGAGAATAAACTGACAGTGACGAGTCAATCTGTGCTGTGATCAGAATACAGGAGGTCTGATCCTTCGCACAAAGCAGCAGACACTGTGTCTGTGAGAGGAGTGAGACGTCACACCAACAGGTGATTGATCAGGTGTGATGGCTCTGACCCGAGGACGACGGTCGGACCGGAACACAGCCGCTGAAACATAAGAGACTCAGACTCAACACGAGGATGTTTTCTAGTCCAGCTACGAGTCACAAACCCAGAAACTGTCCGTCCTCGTCCGCCGGGCCGGGAAACGATCAGGGCTCGTGTCCAAATATCGTTTTTCCGGGCAGCTGCGTTCAGGAGCGCTGAGAGAAAACGTTTTTTTTTCACGTGCGTCTCGTCTCTATGACAACTATGTGTTGACAGCCGCCGCTGTATGATGGACTCTGATCCTCTGAGGTTTAATATCTGCTTGTTTTGTATTTAACATTGTGACATTTATACTAATATATTAATATATATATATATATATATATATATATATATATATGTATATATATATATATATATATATATACATATATATATATATAAATATATTTTATAACATCATTTGTGTGTGTTACCTGCTGGAGGTTCTGGTGAAGCAGGGCCGGTCGTTGACGGAGGGAACGGCTTCGTCCATCAGAGGATACGACTTGATGAACGTCAGCGTCTCGTCTGGAAACTGAACTGAAGACTTGTAGTCTGCAGCCGGACCGTCACCTGCACAGGTACCGGGTCTGGACACGAGACAACAGAAAGACATGTCAGGACCGCTCCTGTGGAAACGCTGCTGTGAACTCTCGTCGCTCCGATGAGCTCTCAGTCTCACCTCGGTCTGGGAACCTGCTCGTCCGGCACCGGAGTCCAGGATAAGTCGCTGGTCCGCTGCTCCTTGAACTTCCCGTTGAAGACTTTCTCGATGTCGTCCATGTAGAAGGCACAGACAGCCGAGCCGGGGATACTGAAGACAGAGAGAGACACGGACAGATTCACCTTCAACGAGCTGAGAACGGATCCGACGTCTCTTTACCGGGTCGGACTGAACCTCAAACTGACAAACAACAAACTCTGAAAACTTTCACATAAACGGGAGCAGAGAGCGGAGAGTGTGACTCACTGCAGAGTGAACAGGTTATATAATCAGAGTAAACTAAGAGATAATTCAGAGGAAGCATATGGAGAGAGGACGGACGTCTGTGTGACACCAACACAAACACAAACACTGACAGGAGGACGAACACTGAGGAGACGAGCTGTTCCACCGACGTTCATAAACATCTTTATATATTATTGAACGTGCACGTACTGATACAAAGCTGGAGTTACATCCAGGCAGCACAAGATTCTTTGTGTTTCTTCCTGCCTGGTTTCACATCTCGTACGACGTGTTCATTGGCGTTGACCAATAGGATGACAGTGCTCTGACGGGTGTATGTGAACATGGCGAGGAGGAAGCTAACGCTGCTGTCAGGTGGAACAGTGACGCAGAGGAACAGTATGTGAGCTGAGGCAACGAAACCCTCGAGGGACGACAGAGACAAAGAAGAAATGTTGGTGAGGAATAGCGGAGGCTCGTCAGCCAACAGGTGAGTAACTTGTTATTTATGTGAGCTTCGGTAGCCACGATTAACAATTTCCTGTCCTGCCTCCCCGATGACCTATGAACTCGCAGAGGGTCATGAACGGCGATTGGTCGAGGTCGTACTCGTAGTGCTGCCAGTCTCCCGACGAAGACACGGCAAGAATCTATGCCACAGTTTAATCTGCACGCTGACCATCGTGAACAACATACATATTGTGTAGTCTGATCCCGACATCAGTCTGTTCTTTTATATTTGAAAATGTTGTTTGTGAAACTTTATCATGCTGCTGTCTCAGCCAGGACTCAGTGGATACAACTGGTCAAACAAAGGCCAAATAATCCGGAAAATCTTCACCCCACCAGACTCCTTTGATAAAAACAGTGATTTAAGCTCACAGAACACGGAGCTGCTGGTCCACAGCTGCCAGGACTGATTAGTGTGTTTGTAACTTTGGTGTTTTAATGTATTAGTAGATGTTAACAGAACGGACCGGACCAGAGCCACAGGACATCAGTGACCTCTCTCCCTGTCAGCGAGCCGGTACATGCTGCCCATGTTTGTTCCAGTCCTGTTTGATCTCAGGTAAGAATCACTCAGGTGCTGGCGTCATAAAATCCAAGTTGCTGCAGATTAAAAATGTTGCAACGTTTTGCATTTCTGTCATTTATCCTTCACATCCTCGAGTTTTAACCTTCAGACAAAATGTCCTCTGTAAAGTGTCTTTAGTCTTCAGGGTGTTAAACTCTGATTGGACAGAAGCACACACACCCACACACACACCCACACACACACACACACACACACACACACCTGTTGGCCTGCGTGGTGAAGACTCCGACCACAGCCGGTCTCTGGTTGATCTGCAGCACGTTGGTGAGAGACTGAAGGACGTCGAAGTAGAAGAAGGAGTCTCCAGGAACAGAACAGTTCAGACGGGCCTGGACACACACACACACACACACACACACACACACACACACACACGCACACACACAGAGCTGTTAAACATCACCTCCACCATCATGAGTCAAGGTGTCCTGAGACATGTTATTAACACACTGTGACATGGCGACTGTCACACTTCACTTCCTGCGGTTCTGTGAGATCCAGAGTGTGAGTGAGTGAAGTCACCTTGAGGAACGAGGTCCAGTATCTCTCCAGAACTCTGGGAGAACCTCCGTTATCGTTCTTACAAACACGAGCCACTCGAGAGAACACCACCTGCAGAGAGAGGACGGGTTAACAGCTGTTACACAGGCTGTAATGATCATCATTAATACAGAGACTTCTGCCAAAAGCTTCACTCAATAAACAGAAACATAAACGAATGTCTCAATAAAAACATTAATATGATCATAAATTCTCCCAAAAGACAAAATATATATAAATAAACGTAGACGTTCATATATTTATTAAATGTGACAGACAGACAGACGGTCAGACAGACAGACAGACAGACGGTCAGACAGACAGACAGACAGACAGACAGGCAGACAGAGAGGCAGGCAGACAGACAGACAGACTCTCAGACAGGCAGGCAGACAGACAGACAGACAGACAGACAGAGAGGCAGGCAGACAGACAGACAGACAGACAGAGAGGCAGGCAGACAGACAGACAGACAGGCAGACAGACAGACAGACGGTCAGACAGACAGACAGACAGACAGACAGACGGTCAGACAGACAGACAGACAGACAGTCAGACAGACAGACAGACAGTCAGACAGACAGACAGAGAGGCAGGCAGACAGACAGACAGACAGAGAGGCAGGCAGACAGACAGACAGACAGACAGACAGACGGTCAGACAGACAGGCAGACAGACAGACAGACAGAGAGGCAGGCAGACAGACAGACAGACAGGCAGACAGACAGGCAGACAGACAGACGGTCAGACAGACAGGCAGATAGACAGACAGACGGTCAGACAGACAGACAGACAGACAGTCAGACAGACAGACAGACGGTCAGACAGACAGACAGACAGACAGACGGTCAGACAGGCAGACAGACAGACAGGCAGACAGACAGACAGGCAGACAGACAGACAGACAGACGGTCAGACAGGCAGACAGACAGACAGTCAGACAGACAGACAGACAGACAGACAGTCAGACAGGCAGACAGACAGGCAGACAGACAGACAGACAGACAGACAGACAGACAGACGGTCAGACAGGCAGACAGACAGACAGTCAGACAGACAGGCAGACAGACAGACAGACAGTCAGACAGGCAGACAGGCAGACAGTCAGACAGACAGACTGTCAGACAGACAGACAGACAGACAGTCAGACAGACAGACAGACGGTCAGACAGACAGACAGACAGACAGACGGTCAGACAGGCAGACAGACAGACAGACAGACGGTCAGACAGGCAGACAGACAGACAGGCAGACAGACAGACAGACAGACGGTCAGACAGGCAGACAGACAGACAGTCAGACAGACAGGCAGACAGACAGACAGACAGTCAGACAGGCAGACAGACAGGCAGACAGACAGACAGACAGACAGACAGACGGTCAGACAGGCAGACAGACAGACAGTCAGACAGACAGGCAGACAGACAGACAGACAGTCAGACAGGCAGACAGGCAGACAGTCAGACAGACAGACTGTCAGACAGACAGACAGACTGTCAGACAGACAGACAGACAGACAGACAGGCAGGCAGGCAGACAGACTGTCAGACAGACAGACAGACAGGCAGTCAGACAGACAGACAGACAGACAGACAGACAGACAGACAGACAGACAGACAGGCAGGCAGACAGACAGACAGGTGGAGTACCTTGCCCAGGGCGGTGTACTCCACTGCGATCTCGCTGAGGAAGAAGTAGACGTAGTTCCCGTAGTCGATGGCGTGCAGGAAGTGAGGCTCTGCAGAGACACAGGAGGACGAGCTCGTCACCGGTTTGTTCCAGTTTCAGGTTAAACTCTTCAGATCTCCGTCAGTCGGAGGGTTTCAACACGTTCCTGCAGTCACCAGCTGATAAAACGCTCTCATTTCATTAGTTTTCAAGGTTACTGTCGTCTTTCTTTCACTCCCAGACTGCTGCTTCAAACCCCACAGAGAGGAAACACGGAGCGACGAGGAGGCAACGACTCCATCAGACTGAGGGAGACAGTCTCATGTCTCCGTGAGCGACGTTTGGAAATATATTTACATTTGCATTCATGAGATGAAGATGATTGAAATAAATGAGAGGAGCTGAGCTGCAGCTTCTGTTCAACAGGAACGCTTCGTTTCTGCAGGGATGTTCGATGATGTCACAGCTGTGAAGGTGCTCAAAACAAGCGCACCTCTCAGTGACTTCATGCACCTGCAGGTCAGTCTTCAATGACCGGCTGGAGGCCGGGGCTACACTGCATATTCACTATCAGTGTTTCTGTCTCCGGTGATATTTCAGTGTCGTGAGATCTAACTAACAGAAACAAAAAGGAAACTCAGCACGAGCTCCTCCTCGTTTCTGCTCTCAGGTCTAAATCCTGGTTTCTGACGTGACCTGAAGCTCCATCTTTAGGTCACATGCGACAACTAACCCATCGTCATGACAACAGAGCATCAGCTGACGGAGGCTCTGAGACTCTGTCAGACTCTCCCACTCACCTCTGAGCCACTTGGAGTCGTACTTGACGGTCCTGAGGACGGGTCGTCCGTCTCCCAGACTCCTGTAGATGACGGCGTCGCTGGCCAGGAAGTCCGTCATGGTGGCCGAGTAGAAATCTCCACCTGAGAGACAGAACCACGTCAGAACCACGTCAGAACCTGAACGCCTCTTTAATCAAAAAAACACTGTTATATTAACTGACTCAGTCTTTATCTACAGTCTGAGAACGATATACGACTTCCTGTTGATGAATGTCTTTCTACATCAGATTTGTTGGTGACAGAAGAGTTTTTTGAGGATCTTCAGCAGTTAAAGTCATTTTAAACTCACCAGCGAACAGTCCGACGTTGGACTGAACGGACTCGAAGGGACATCGAGCCTGACCGACCACCTCCTCCCCGACCTGCTCCAAGGACGTCATCTGAGAGGAGACGCGTCAGATTAAAGGATGAAGACACAAAAATATAACAAGTGTGAAAGCTTCCAACCAAGTCACTGAGTTTAATGAATTCTGGATGATTAGCGCTAAAAACAGGCACACACACGTCCAACACTCCCACTGACGTCTGCACGACGTGTCTGTGTGATCCTGCAGGTAGAAGCGTGTGGATAACATCATTTATCTTAAAATGCAGGAACGTGTTTCAGTTTCTGAGTGAAGCCTGAAGAAACAAAACTCTGTCCGAGGAAACAGACGACGGCAGCACGCGAGCCTCTAACAGCCTTGTTCTGAGTTAATTATGCTGCTGATGAAGTTATTGACATGTCAGCTGAGCTGATAGCACTCTGATGATATTTCATCGTCAGCTCTGTTGATAACGCTGAGCGCTGCGTTAGCTGAATGCTAACAGAGGCTGTGTTAGCGGTTAGCCTCCATAAACACACCTGTCTGCTGCCTCCGTCCTCCCTCAGGGCCTGATCACTGCCAGCTGCACCGTCTGACCTCGCTCTCTGTTTTTAATTCTGCCTCTGTCTCGCTCGCCCTCGCTGTTCACTCGTCCATCATGAAGCAGGACGGAGTGATCACACGTCACTCTCCTCTTCATCCACAAACTGATGTTACAGCGAAGAGTACGTGACCAGATGAAGCTTCTCTAAATACTTCATCCTCTGATGTCACTTCCTGCTCAGTGCCACACCTTCACTATCTGATATCAGATGTTATCTGCAAAACCCAAATGATGTCTCATGATCGGAGAATCAAAGAAAAACAAGTTCCATGTTTCAGAACGTGTCACAGATAAAAGCGCTCAGCCGCTCGCCTTAAAAACAGCGTGACGCAGCCGTGTTTGACTCCACGCCTGCACTGAGGAGTTCAACGTCTTTAGCTTCTAGAAACGGCTGGAAGAAGGTGACACGCAGCGCAGGAGAGGAGCCGGCGGGCCTCCTGTACCGCAGCAGGACGGCGGCTTCGTTGCCGATGTTTCCTCCGTACTGACTCAATGCTGTCGAGACTGGGCCACAAGGTAATAATAAAGTTTCACTCATGAAACATCTGCCAACGTTAAAAGACCTTCACAGTGTCACAGTCAGACATCAGCAGGCTGGAAGTTATTTGTCGTCATGACACAGAATCACGTGCAGGGTTTCTTGCAGGACGTTCACAGCTTCATCTTAAATGAAGTTGAGCTTCCTGCAGGATTTGATTATCGAGGACTCGCTGTGGTTCTCAGACTTCAGTTTCTTTGAGCCGTCAGGTTCGTCAGTCAGCAGTTTGTGGAAAATGAAACAGCAGCAGAGCTTCGTCACATGTTCACGTCAGCTCGTCACGTCTGTCCTCACTGAAGTCACATCGAGCCTCTTAGATTTTCAACTTTGTTCAAGCTGATTTAACTTTCGCTAAAACGACTTTCATCCATCATTTCAAATGTGCTGTAGTGAAATCTGTTCCCTGATTATCTGTGAGGCTGCAGCTTCTCCACTGTGTGAACGACTTCCTGTTCTTTGAAAAGCACAAGCTGATTTTATCTGGTGCCATCAATCATAACTGAGAGCAGCACTGTGTGTTTCCAGCGCGTCTCGTTTTAGATCCAAACTCTCAAACAGAAAGAGGAGCAGCGCGTCTGCAGGTAAACGTGTTGTTTTTCTGCTAAACGGGGTCAGCGCCTGTCAGTCAAACCTGCAGCGCCGCAGCGGCACAAAAAAAGCCGCTCGACTCTGGATTGACGCCTCAAATTGTGTTTCTTGTGAAGGTGTTGTGTTCGAGCTGCACGAGGCGTCTCGAGCTGCCTGACACTTTCAATTAGCAGCTGAGCGAGCAGAGGAACACCGCCAGAATAAAAGTCATGTCGACCCGCACATCGCCGCTCCGCTCATTAACCCGAAGCTATAATGGGCAGGTTACACACACACACACACACACACACACACACACACACACACACTGCAGATGCTTCATTTGCTGTTTGTCTAAAACAGTAATTAGACCTCATTAAAATAAAATACAAACTAAAACAAGTTTTGCCTGATTCTGTGTGTTCGGTGAGCTTTGAGAAAATATTCTGATGGAAACAAGAGAAGGTGAAATATCACAAATCACACAATGAACCAATCGCTACTTAATAAGGGTGCTTTTACTTTGAAAGCTCAGTCTTCTGCAGTGTGTTTGATGCACTTTTACTCTGATCAGCTCTTAAGATTCATCTGTCATTAGAGACAAACAGCCGAGGAGTGTGAAACAAGAAACAAAGTCAAATTAAAGAAAATGTCAGATTGGATCAAGTTACTAAATGTATCAATAAATAAAAACCTTCCTGTCAGATACTGACTGATCCTGGTCGCAGTCTTCTGAGCTCGGTACAAACTGCCGTATCAGATAAACCTGCAGCCGAACACAAGGTTCCTGCACCGGTCACATATTAACATCTGTGGTCAGAAACGATGTTTCATGATCGGAGAATCAAAGAAAAGTTTCATGTTTCAAAATGTGTCACAAATATTAAGCAGTTCAAGAACTTCAGCCAAACTCCAAACCTTGAAAATATCACGTCACAATTCAAGTGTTTTAAAGGATTTCCAGTAGGAACCCTGCAGGTCGACTGCAGTTGGAGACTGTGTTCCCACACTTGTCACCGCTGGATATTTTTCAGAGGGCCGTCATCGTGGCGACAGAACCAGATGTTTTCACAGGAAGCTGAGCCGACCAGTCAAGTCAAGTGAATCTTTATTCATATAGCTCCAATACACAACGACAGTCATCTCAGGACACTTTGGGACAAAACTATACACTTCAGTTCATCTGTGTACAGAGAGCCAACATCTCCCCCCACGAGCAGGCACCTAGCGAAGGTAGCAAGAAACAACTGCCTTTTAACAGGCAGAAACCTCGAGCAGACCCGGACTCAGTGGAGGGCAGCCACCTGGAGAAACCATCTACACCTGGAGAAACCAGCTCCACCTGGAGAAACCAGCTCCACCTGGAGAAACCACCTCCACCTGGAGAAACCACCTCCACCTGGAGAAACCATCTCCATCTGGAGAAACCATCTCCACCTGGAGAAACCACCTCCACCTGGAGAAACCATCTCCACCTGGAGAAACCATCTACATCTGGAGAAGCCATCTACATCTGGAGAAACCATCTACATCTGGAGAAACCATCTCCACCTGGAGAAACCATCTACATCTGGAGAAACCATCTACATCTGGAGAAACCATCTCCACCTGGAGAAACCATCTACATCTGGAGAAACCATCTCCACCTGGAGAAACCATCTACATCTGGAGAAACCATCTCCATCCATGATTGTTGTGACCAAAACAGCTATTTTAAGCCAAACGATGTTTCTGGAGATCGGGTCGGGTGGCACCAATGCTGTGAAGTCTTTACTGACAGAAATTCTTTGCTAGAATCAGAAGTCCAGGTTACGACGGATGAGCACAGGAGCGGAGGCGTCGCTGTCAGCTCCTGACTCAACCTCCAGAATAAATGTTAGAGCGTTTCTGTAAAACCCCAGATGAGTTCAAACGTTTCTTTATGTTGCAGCTTTACGTTTGTTCAGGTTGAATTTCTATTTCTCTGGTCACAGCGCTGTGATTACGCTCTGGTGAGGTTCAGGCACAAAAAGCACTTAGTTAAAGGTCAGAAAATCCGGTTTGGATCAGAATAAATGTTTTGACGGCTGGAAACGTCTCCAGATGTCCTTAAAAATACCCAGCGGTGCGACTCAGACTGTGGCAGCGCTGTTGGCTGTGATAACTCCACCTCCTGGTGTGACAGTCAGCTGATCGTCATGTACTGTGAAAGGGACGTGACAGGTTCGGTATCTGGTTTGCTGACATTATATCCTGGAGACTGAGCTGACATTTCTTTCTTTTGCTTCTTTTCTCTGTGCAACATTTTCTTCCTTTGCATCTTAATTTGGATGAAGATTACCATGGCAACGGTAGCGGCTTTAATTCTCGAAGCATTTGGGAGAGCCCGACTGAAACACACGTGATGCGGCCGGGGGCTGACGAGCACCGGCTGACTGCAGGACATGTTTCTGAACGGGTCGAGCTTGGCTGGGTTCATTTGCTCTTCAGGTTCTGCATGAAGTTACTTCCTTAAAATCAATATGTTTCCGGCTGCAGCAGAACTCTTAATGGATAAAGACGTGTTAAAGTAAAGTGGGGTTGTTTAAATTCATCGTTTCCAGAACAGAAAACCCTCAAAGAGCCTCGACTTAAAGCTCTGAACACACTTGTGTCTGCTGTATGAACGCACCTCTCAGCGTCAGGACAGGTGAGTGTTACCTTGTAGTTCCTGCAGGTGGGGTTGAAGGCGTTGGTCCCGCAGGCGAACAGCGTCTCGTCGTTTCGAGGCACCAACACTTTGACGTAGTTGTAGCACTCGTCCTGAAACGCAGACAGACAGAGTGACACCCTCATTAATCTGGTAATGATACGGAGCGATAACATCTTATCTGAACAAGATGAAACATCCTCAACATGCGACCGAAGCTGTGAGAGGCTTCTAATTTTATCTTTAGTGTCAGTGAACTGAAGGAAAAAACGCCTCTCATTCATCAACGTCTGTCAGAGATGAAACACGAGAGTCTGTCCAAGAAATCGCCTGATTTCATCGACGTGTCTGATTCTGTGAGTTAAAACGTAGACAAAGAAAAAGAGGTCAGCGTCTGAGGAACAGGAGGAAGCAGAGGAAGAAGAGACTCACGCTGTTCTTCCCTCTGACGGTGCACTTGCTGACATCTTTGGATCGCCACGTCAGCTTCTGAAACACAGGAGGAGGAAACAGAGAGTGATCAGGTGTGACACGAGTGTGAAGGGTGTTATTATACTGCGAGCCGTGGCGGCGAACACAGGTGAGGAGGGACACGAGCCAGAAACACACGGTGAGGAATAAGGAACAGATGCAGTTTGCTTGTTGGGTGACGTTTGAGTTTTGTCCTGTTAAAGACAAAAGCTTTTTTGCTCAAATGACAGAAACGATCTGAGCGAGCGTACAAACCTTTTTGATAAAGTTTCTAATGCGATTTTCTTCAAAACGCTTTATGGAAACACGGCTAGTTTGACTCAGTGGCGACCAAAACGTCCCATATAGCTCTCCAAGCTAACCGTGTTGCTCACCATCAGTTCACGCTCCAGCGGAGCAGCTGATGTCAGATAAAAAGCCTCCTCCATGTTGGATCTCTGGATCTTTGCTCCCTCAGCGGTCTCGCCTTGTGAGGCATCTCGACCGGTCAGATCATGTGATGATACGATCTCTCACATTCATCTCGCCAGGCTCCAATCTGTGAACCAATCAGCTTCCTTTGAGGAAATACTGGCAGCTACAGGTGTGGTTCAGGTGTCACGACCAGAGAAAACTAAACGGTGATAAATGGCTCGTCCAATCACCTTCCAGGTACTTTTTGAAAGCGTCTGACAAACGGCTTAGTGCGATGAACCTTCTGATGCATCTAGTCATTCTCATTGGTTAACAGCACACACAAAGTCAAAACTAAAATATTTGTGATGTATTTTGCTGAATCGTGACCGACTCAGCTGAATTTAATTGATTTTGCTCCTGAATTTCCTAAAAGCTGCGACACATCTGAACCAACACCTGAAGCTCAGCTGTGATTTAAACCCAATCTGACGGGTGAAGTGAGTTTGTCCTCACAGGACCAACGCTGTAATTACACCAGTGTTGGCTCTGCTCGATGATCTGAGCGCCTGTGAGTCATCAACATGGATATATTGACCATTTCTACCATCCGTCCCACAGGAAGTGAACGTGACGTCAGCAGATATCGTTGGACAGATATCCGTGCTGGACCATCATGTGAAGAGGCTCCACGGAGGATAATAAAGATCATGAACTCAGACTGTGCTCGTCCGTGTTGAACGCTCAGCAGGTGACATCGTTAATTCAACCTGACGAGTTTATCATTTAAAACATTTCTATAACGGAGGAAGTGCGAGCCGATCGCGGGAGCAGGTCGTGAGCTCGGATCTGTGATAACGACAATAAGAGCTCACATCAAACAGCCTCTGCAGGCCGTCCCACAATGCACCGGGAGGCCCATTACTGCCAGGAGCCAACCTGTAACCTGGTCCCTTTGATCAGGAGGAGGTGAGCGGATCAAAGGCAGCGCGTCCTTTGTGCCGCCTCGCACATTACGAGCCGCTGCAGTTTTGTTCTCCGCTCTGATATCTGCTGCGTCGATTGTGCAGAAAGTAGAAAGGATGAGCTGCTGCGGCGTCAGCTGTCAGCGTGGAGCTGCCGCCGCCGCCGCCACCGCCGCCGCCGCCGCCGACACCGCCACGTCACGACACGAGCTTATGTAAGATTAAATCTGCAGCACAGACTCTCTGTGACTCAGAGTCAAGGTCCTCAGAGAAACGTTAAAAAGATGCATCAGAAGAGTCTGTTGACCTCTGAAGGGTGGTCACACACACACACACACACACACACACACACACACACACACACACACACACACACACACACACACACACACACACACACACACACTCACTCACACAGAGGAGGGATTAAAACCCAGAAACAGGCTAAGTGGCTAACAGCACATATTAGCACCACATCGAGTGTTTTCCTGCAACAACTCCTCAAACTGAAGATGAGACTCACCAGCTGAGGTTTGAAGTCGACTGAAGCTGTCGTCAGATTCACTGCGAACACGTGATCCCTGCAGAGTCCAAACACAGAGTCAGAACACAGAGTCAGAACACAGTCAGAGCTCCACCTGAAGCTTTAATACATTTAATATGATGTACATCCTGTCCGTCTGTCTGTCTGTCCGTCTTCCTGTCCTCACTTTAGGACAACTTCGGGGTTCAGACTTTATCTTCTCCTGCGGTTGGTGATTTTCTACATTTCCCAGATGTCTTAAAACTGAACTGAGGAAGACTTGACAGTCGGCATCCACCAAGTGTTCTTGCACCATTTACGCTGACGTGAGTGCAGATATATGAGGAGACTATATAGACTGAAAGACTTCTGTCTGCTCTCCAAGGCTGAAATATGTCCAGACGTCATCATCAAAAGAACAAAGACTGTTTGTCAGTAAGTCTCAGGAAAAATGATGTAATGTAATCTTTAATCTGCAGCCTAATATACATAAGACTGTCGGCTGCAGTAAGAAGCTAATATCATAAATCACTGTGACGTTACTTTTACAGGAAAATATCACAGAACGATTGTAAAAACACTTTATTTATAGTCACTGTTGTAGTTATTGTTCTTGGTCACGTGTGTGTGTCTGGTGTGTGTGTGTGTGCACTGACCTGGCGGCGATGTACAACATGTGGTTGATGCGTAACATCCTCTGGAAGTCCAGGCCCAGACGCAGCGTGTCGTTGTCCTGGATCAAACCTTGAAAACCTGGAAACTGATACGACTCTGCAGACGGAGACACAGAATATTTATGAGTCAAATGTGAATGTGCACACACATATAAACAGTATATATATATATATAAACAGTATATATATATACACTGTATATCTGTCATGATCCTCATCATCATCAACAGCAGCCAATCAGATCGCCGCTCTACTTACGCTCGGAGCTGACCATGTTGATTGGCTCCAGGTCTTTAGGGAAGGGCGTGGTCGAGGCCGACTCAGACAGGAAACAGGAAGCGAGGACGAACAGCAGCAGCGGCGGCCGCCACAGCGACAGCCAATCGGTCGGAGCCATTTTGTAGGAGCGAGAGAGGGGGGAGGAGGAGGAGGAGGAGGGGGGGGGCAGGGCGTGGTGATGTCAGCAGGTCATGGTGGGCGTCGGCTACAGGAGAGAGAGAGAGAGAGAGAGAGAGAAATCAATAAAAAAGGATTCCAGTGTGTGTGTGTGTGTGTGTGTGTGTGTGTGCAGCATTAAATGAGGGATTAGCATCTAGCTTAGCCGTTAGCCCTGTATTAACCTGTCAGGTCACAGAGCAGAACCTGCAATCAATTACACAGATTAGCATCATTAGCTTAGCTTGTGTTGATGTTGACAGCACGCGCGCACGCACGCACACGCGCGCACACACACACACACGCGCACACACACACACACACACACACACACACACACACACACACACACACACACAGCCTACAGTATACAGTATACCATGGTCTGATTGTTCAGCTTCAGACAAAATGTCTTCAACAAGAACTAAACAAAGACACCTTTCATCTCAGGTGAGCTGTGTGTGTGTGTGTGTGTGTGTGTGTGTGTGTGTGTGTGTGTGTGTGTGTGTGTGTGTGTGTGTTGGCACTGTCTCTCTGAATGAGAACTGACTTCATGCTGCTTTGGCTCCGAGCAACAAATTAATGATTTAAGGAATGAAACAGAAACAGGAATATAAATCCTGCAGGTTTGTCTGAGTGTCTACATCATTAACAACACACACACAGACACACACACACACACACACACACACACACACACACACACACACAATTGGAATGATATTTGTATTTTGAAACTATAACACAGTCGTCATCTCCTCCTGATGATATAAAGTCAGTTTTCTTCAGTATCAGTAATCCAGTGATAGTAGTCCGTACGTCCACAGGTTCACTGCAAACAGGAAGTGCTAACAAGTAGTTCAGCAAAGTTTTTATGGAGTTTTGGAGTTTTTCTTTTTTTTTGGGTTGTTTCTCTGTTTTAAATCTCCAGCTGCTTCAGGTGTTCAGCAGAACGCTGCAACTCTGTTTTACTGTGAAGCTCCAGAAATGTTCTGTGGACTACGAGACTTCACCTGACTTTATATCATCAGGAGGAGACGATGGCTGAGCCTGACTTTATATCATCAGGAGGAGACGATGACTGAGCCTGACTTTATATCATCAGGAGGAGACGATGGCTGAGCCTGACTTTATATCATCAGGAGGAGACGATGGCTGAGCCTGACTTTATATCATCAGGAGATGATGGCTGAGCCTGACTTTATATCATCAGGAGGAGATGATGGCTGAGCCTGACTTTATATCATCAGGAGGAGACGATGGCTGAGCCTGACTTTATATCATCAGGAGATGATGACTGAGCCTGACTTTATATCATCAGGAGATGATGACTGAGCCTGACTTTATATCATCAGGAGATGATGGCTGAGCCTGACTTTATATCATCAGGAGGAGACGATGACTGAGCCTGACTTTATATCATCAGGAGGAGATGATGGCTGAGCCTGACTTTATATCATCAGGAGGAGACGATGGCTGAGCCTGACTTTATATCATCAGGAGGAGACGATGGCTGAGCCTGACTTTATATCATCAGGAGGAGACGATGACTGAGCCTGACTTTATATCATCAGGAGGAGACGATGGCTGAGCCTGACTTTATATCATCAGGAGGAGACGATGGCTGAGCCTGACTTTATATCATCAGGAGATGATGGCTGAGCCTGACTTTATATCATCAGGAGGAGATGATGGCTGAGCCTGACTTTATATCATCAGGAGGAGACGATGGCTGAGCCTGACTTTATATCATCAGGAGATGATGACTGAGCCTGACTTTATATCATCAGGAGATGATGACTGAGCCTGACTTTATATCATCAGGAGATGATGGCTGAGCCTGACTTTATATCATCAGGAGACGATGGCTGAGCCTGACTTTATATCATCAGGAGATGATGGCTGAGCCTGACTTTATATCATCAGGAGGAGATGATGGCTGAGCCTGACTTTATATCATCAGGAGGAGACGATGGCTGAGCCTGACTTTATATCATCAGGAGGAGATGATGACTGAGCCTGACTTTATATCATCAGGAGGAGACGATGGCTGAGCCTGACTTTATATCATCAGGAGATGATGGCTGAGCCTGACTTTATATCATCAGGAGGAGATGATGGCTGAGCCTGACTTTATATCATCAGGAGGAGACGATGGCTGAGCCTGACTTTATATCATCAGGAGGAGACGATGACTGAGCCTGACTTTATATCATCAGGAGGAGATGACGGCTGAGCCTGACTTTTATCAGCTGTTCTCGCTGAGCTCAGGTGACTCTTCACCACACCTGCGTGTGACTTCACATCATGTCTCCGTCTGTCCTCGTCTTCAAACATCATTCACAGTGATGATTCTGGCCGATGACCTTCACACAACTCAGCAGCTGCTGGACTCAAACTTAGTGATTGTGTTTCAAAGACACAGAGCAGCTGCTCGCTGATTCAATCAGCTGCAGTTTCCTCCTTTCTGCAACATGTCTTCACTTTGTCTTGAAGAGTATCCAACGAGTTCTGGGTCCATCCCGACTCACCCAGAATCCAGAACTCATTTCAGTACATGTTGAAGATTTTTCTAGATAATTAATGAAAACCCGTCAGCTGAACTGAACTCCTTCACCAGCTGCAACTTCTAATGATATCAGAGAGAATGAAACAGGAAGGAGTTAAACTGATCTGACCGCTCCGTTAACACCTCCTGCTCTCCTCCTCCTCTCGCTCCTCTGTAATGGAGGAGAGCAGAGCGCAAACATGTCTGCTGTGTGGCTGATGAAGAGGAGGAGGAGGAGGAGGAGGAGGAGGAGGAAGAAAGTGACATTTTCAGATCAAGGACAAAGAAAGGTGGGAGGTACAAGAGAGGAACACCTCGTTTCTTTTAGTCCATTTGTAGAGCAGACAGGAAGAGGAGGAGGAGGAGAGGAGGTAGAGGAGGAGGAGGTGGAGGAGGTAGAGGAGGAGGAGGAGG
>NC_140201.1:991173-1010989 GCF_965226575.1 Pagrus pagrus | reverse complement strand
GGAAGAGGAGGAAGAGGAGGAGCAGGAGGAGGAGCAGGAGGAGGAAGAGGAGGAAGAGGAGGAGGAGGAGGAGCAGGAAGAGGAGGAGGAGGAGCAGGAGGAGGAGGAAGAAGATGAAGAGGAGGAGGGTGATGGAGAAGAAGAAGAACACACTGTTTCACCTGATCCCACCATTGAACGAGTCAACACAGCAGCACCAGACTCCCTTTACAAAAGTGTCAGTTTAGTGAGTTGTTGAGCTGGAGACACTTTATAAACTGAGTGAAACTCTGTCTCTGACTGATTCTGACTGATTTGCTCCTTCTTGTGAATTCAGCAGATGTTCTCCATGAACGTCTTCCTGTCTTTGTGTGATGACCCGGGAGGTCGTGCTGCAGTAGTCGACTGACGGATGATAGTTGGTGGTTTCGTGTCTTCTTGTGGTTTTAAACTGATGAAAGTTGAGTTAAATTCGACACAGTTCAACGTGTTGATGGTCAGTGAAGTCTGGCTCGCAGCAGATGCAGTGGGCAGTAAAGGGTTGAACATGTTCAGGTTAATGTCTTCACTCCCTCACAGAGCTGTAGTATTGATTAGTCCTGCAGTAAATGTGTGATCGATCACACTCCGTCCTCTCCGTCAGTCAGGAGGACGACAGTGGATCAGATTTATGATCAAATCTGAATATCAGCCTTTTGTATAAATCAGCGTAAAGCTCCACAGAGACCCGACGTGAAGTGAACTTCCTGTTTGACGGATTAGTCCCGCCGGATAAATGACAGATTGTCCCGGTCGGCAGGGAGATCATGTTCAGGCGGCAGACAACACGCAACGAGGAGGAGAACAGGATGTTTCAATTATCTAAATGAATCGGGGCTGAGTGATGGGGATCACATCCAGCTCCTCAATTTGTTCAATCTGACGATCTAAATCAGTTTTATCTGCTCAGGGAAAGAAAATCCAGATTGTTTTTGAGCTTTTTCTGCTCATGAAACAGACTGAGAGTCTGAAGGAAGTGGGTGAAGACTCAGACACAGAGATGATGATGACAGGAGAGAGGTTTGGGTTTGACTGACAGGCGGATCAGGGGGAAACCAAACGAGATCGTCACGACACAAACAAAAAAGACACGAAGAAGAAGGAAACTGTCTGAACAAGAGCTCAAAGGAGGAGGAGGAGGAGGAGGAGGAGCAGGAGGAAGAGGAGCAGGAAGAGGAAGAGGAGGAGGAGGAGGATGAGGAAGAGGAGGAGGAAGAGGAAGCGGAGGAGGAGGAGGAAGATGAACAGGAGGAGGAGGAGGAGGAAGAGGAGGAGGAGCAGGAAGAGGAGGAGGAGCAGGAAGAGGAGGAGGAGGAGGAGGAGGAGCAGGAAGAGGAGGAAGAGGAGTAGGAAGAGGAAGAGGAGGAAGAGGAGTAGGAGGAGGAGGAGGGATGATCAGAGAGATAGATGGATGAAGCATGAAAAGCAGCATCACTCCTCTTCCTCTGCTCTGCTCTTCATCCATTTGTTCCTCACATCAAACTTTTCCTCCTTCCTGTCTGTAGATTCGCAGCTGACTGAGTATTTCCTCCTTTATTTCCTCCTTTCCTACTTTACTTTCCTTCTTCCTCTCTCCTGTCCTTTATTTATATTGTTTCTTCCTTGTCTTATTTGTTTATTTTCCTTCTTTCTTCTCCAGATCGTCTTCCCTTCCTTCCTTCCTTCTTTCCTTCTTTCCTTCTTTCCTTCCTTCCTTCCTTCCTTCCTTCTTTGCTTCCTTCCTTCTTTCCTCCCTCTCTCTCTCCATCTTTTCTCCCTTTTGTCTTTTCTTTGCGTTCTTGTCTTTCTCCTCAAAGGTCACCGACCGTCTTAGCTCAGTGATATCCCGTCCTCTGGTTACCATGGTAACTGTCTGACATTTCTGCTCAGTGATGGACAAACTGGACTCAGGTCTGTCTGACTACAGTCATCAACACGACGTCCAGATGTTTGTCTCACACACACACACACACACGCACACACACGCACACACACACACACACACACACGAATAGAGCAGATGTTTATTTGTATGCAGCTTATTTTTTTTTTGATTGAGTTAATGTTCAATCAGAGAAACAACAGCTGCAGCTGCTTCAATCATCTCAATACATCATCATCATCATTATTATTATTATTGTTATTATTATTATTATTATTATTATTATTATTATTGTTGTTGTTGTTATTATTATTATTATTCCAGTTGTTTCGTTTCATCCATAAACTTGGAGATGTTCCTGAGAGCAGGTGCGCAGGACGATCAGCACGTCGTCTTAAACCTTTTTATATTCAGATCGAGTCTTTCCACCCGACGTCGACCTGTTGTTCTTATATCTGATCTCGTCTGACTTCCTGATGACTCAACAGAATCATTCAAATCTTAATGTCGTACATCTGAAAACGTCCAGTTCAACCTGACGTCGTGTTTTACTGTTTGAAAAATCTCCACACATTAATCTCTGACGTGTTACAGACACTTACAGTCTCTGAATCTGCTGTGAGGGACAGGTGACGGACAGGTGACGGACAGGTGAGGCCTCCAGCTGCTCAGGTGACGGTCAGTACAGGACAGGAAGTGCTCACTGCGCTCCAGGAAGTAAACAGGAAGTCAGGAGGCGGGGGTGGACCCCCTCAGACGTCCTGGAACAACACAAAAAAACAAAGATTTAACACAACGACTCTGAACGTTTGGACGCCTCGAGGAGACGTGATGGAGTTTGTGCTTCATGTTCTGATTTCAGTTTATTGATTATCTGTGTAAAGTTCTGACTGAGTTGACTCAATGTAAAGAATTTATTCTTTTCACTCCAAGAACAACTTTTTGACGGCGGAGCAAGTGCAGCAACTTTAAGAGTCGACTCGACTCGAGTCTGACTGATGTTCGGGGGACTGAACTGAAACAGAGAGCGAGTTGATTCTGAGGAGAAAACATTTATCTAAATGCAAATAACTCAATAATTCTCTTAAACGAGTGGCTGACGAACCTCTGACATCATCAGGATGCACCAATGAGATTAAGAGCTGCCTCACAGGTGAAGCTGAGACTCTTCTAACTAGATCTGTTCGCTCGGAGGTTTGGACCTCGACTCTCAGGAGGATTCATCTCCTCTGAGATCTAATCAGCTCAGACAGAGGAGGAGGAGACAGAGGAGGAGACAGAGGAGGACACAGAGGAGGAGGAGACAGAGGAGGAGGAGACAGAGAAGGAGACAGAGGAGGAGACAGAGGAGGACACAGAGGAGGAGACAGAGGAGGAGGAGACAGAGGAGGACACAGAGGAGGAGACAGAGGAGGAGACAGAGGAGGAGGAGACAGAGGAGGAGACAGAGGAGGAGACAGAGGAGGAGGAGACAGAGGAGGACACAGAGGAGGAGGAGACAGAGAAGGAGACAGAGGAGGAGACAGAGGAGGAGGAGACAGAGGAGGAGGAGGAGACAGAGGAGGAGACAGAGGAGGAGACAGTCTCCTCCTCCTCCTCTGCTCTGTTTGAATTAAATCGCCTCGTTAGCGAAGCCGACCCGAGCGAGGCGGCAGCAGGAAGTTTGCACGAGTTCACCTTTCACAACACTAATGGCTGCCATTAAGACGAGCAGCGTCCAATTAGAGGAGACCTCCCCTAACGAGGTCAAACAGCTGAGGATCATGGGAGAATGTAGAGCAGAATGGAGGAGGAATCGGTTTAAATAATCAATAACCACAGACTGACACATCCACATTAGAGGAATAATATATAAATATAACAGGATGATGCTGCAGAAGTCCTGATACTAAACTGTCCAATCACATCACTGAACACTCCAAAACTCAGACTTCAGTTCCTGTCGATCAGTTATGGATCGATGCTGCAGAACATCTGATCAGGACGGTGGAGACATCAGTGTGATCCTGAGACGGAGGAGCAGAAGTCTGATTGATCTCGTTTGTCTGACTGATCAACTGACTGATTGTTAGATTAAAGGAACATTACGCAGCATCAGACCAAACACAACTCTGTGCATCACTTCAACAATCAATCTCACTGCTGGTGTGGAGACCAAAGGTGTGATGTCATCTGATTAACCCGCCATCCGGTCCATCCATCGTCACCGTGGCAACACGGAGGCCGGTTAACGAGCTGCGTCCTCGTTAGCTGCGGTCGTCCTCCGTCTGTGATGATGGACTCTCTTCTTCTTCTCTCTTTTCATTTATTTCTTTTCTTCACATCGATTCTTCTTCTCCTTCCTTCATGAAAAGTCGACCGCAGCCTCGTTACTCTTCTAATAAACCCTCTCGCTCTTCTTCTCTGGTTTTACAGCTCGTCCACCTCTGGCTGTCTGTCACTGTGTCTCCTCGTCCTCTCAGTGTCCTCACAGAGCAGAACAGAACAGACGGTCGAGACACATTTCATTGTTTCCTTTTACGTAAAAACACCTGATTGATTTATTTGTTTTATCGTCTTCTTGTCCTGAACTGTCTCTGCTCGGAGTTAAAGTCCAGATGTTTGTGGACAGTCGTCGTCCTGTTCTTCTCTAAAGAGACTAAAAACTTCTTCTCAGTATTTAAAACCACAAACTCGTCCACAAGAACGAACCTCAGACTGAAGTTATATGAGGTGGAGGAGGAGACGGAGGCTGGACGTGTCTCGTGTCTCCGTCACTTTCTAATCAACTCTAATCGATCGATCGCGTCTTCCTGTTTATGTCGATGTCGTCTCTTTTAATTAACGAGATCGTCTTCCTCTCTTTCATTACTCTAAACTCGTCTTCATCTCGTCTCATCGCTCTCTGTCTCATTAAGTCGTCCCGCTAATGAACATGCTGGAATTCACATCGTCCGTCCATCTGTCTCCGTCCTCCATCTGTCTTCGTCTCCTGGGGCCTCACCTCATCACAGCGTCATCACTTTGTCTTCTTTAATCAGTTGGTCTCAAGCTTTGATCGCATTAAATGTTTCCACACTGAAACTCTTTTATATTAATATGAAATACAACATCTCTGTTCCAGCTGACCGGGTTTTTACCTCACGCTCAGTGTGTCATCGCTGGTTTCAGACCGACACAGATTTTCATTTTCACGTCCAGCGTCCACGTTGAGGAAATATCCAACGTACCTGCGCCCACCTGGCTCACAGCGAGCTGTGGTCAGGTGCACTGATGGAGGATTGATATCTCGAGGCAGCAGAAAGCGACAAAATCTGGTCTGAAGACAAACCGTCTGATTAAAGAGCACGTTTTTATTATTCCTTTATCGTGTTGTGAAGCACTTTTGTGCATGTTAAGTGAGTGTGTCCTCAGATCCGTCCTGATCGTCTCTGTGTCATTTCAGAGTAAAAACCTCCTTCAGCCTGTTTGACATCTCGTCTCGATGGCGTCCCGTCAGACAGACGAACGTCCTCATCAAAGAACAGCAGCAGCGTAGAAATCACAAGAGAACCATAAACACAGAGACACGTTAACAGGAAGCAACCAGACCGGATCGCTCTGAACACCACCACGCCATGACCTCACCTGACCTCACCTGACCTCACCTCACCTCACCTGACCTCACCTCACCTGACCTCTATTCATTTCTCCATTTTCCCTCCAACTGGACTTTTTCCACTTCCTGTCACAGACAAACACTGAACTGTCGTGTCGGTGAGTCGGAGGACAGAAACAGAAACAGAAGAAGAAGAAGAAGAAGAAGAAGAAGTTTGTTGGAGGTCACAGACGCAGACAAACTGCTGCCAACAACAGCGACTTAATTGCTGCTTCCCTCTGAGGCCTGGAGGTCAGAGGTCAACACACACACACACACACACACACACACACACACACACACACACACACACACACACACACACAATCGAGGTCGGCGCTCCTCTGTAGCGTCGGGTCAAGGGTTCGAGGTCACAGAGGTCAAATGATTCAGCGGCTTACCGCCATCAGAGGAGGAGGAGCCACGTGATTGGACAACAGTCTCTGACATGGCTGCATTCTGATTGGTGGAGGGAGTAAAGGAGCCGTTCACAGTTCACCTCCTCTGACTGACTGACAGATGGACTGTGGGGGACACAGAGTGATGCATGCTGGGAGAAGATTGTAGGCAGATTTTTAACCTGGTTCATATTTTTTTAATAAAATGAGACATTTAAAATCTGTTTGTTTTTCTTTGGGATCTTCATTATAATTATAAATTCATTTTGAATAATGTGTCGTTAAAACAACGTAATGATTTGGTCCCATCGAGAAAACATGTATTGATTCCTCCGTGGTGAGAAATTCAGTCTGACACAGCAAATAACAGAGAGCAGCAGCGTGACGGCGGGAAGGTAGAAAGAAAAATAAAATAAAACAGAAATATACTCAGATTAATGAGAGGAAATAGAAGAGAAATGCTACAAACACTCGATGGATCTGTGTAGGTACAGTACACCTGTGACCTTTGACCTCAGACCTCCAAACTCTGATCAGTTCATTGATTTTATTATTTAATGTTCTGTAGAACCTGAAGCCTGAAACACTGCAGCAGTTACAGACACAGATCATCTGCAGCGTCCGTCCGTCCGTCAGCTTTAAAATATAGAAAACTCACCAAAAACATGAAGAACAGAACAAACACAAACTCTACAAAAGAACACGACGAGTCCACGTCAACGAGAACAAACGTCTCTGAACGTCTCTGAACGTCCGTGAACATCTGTGAACATCTGTGAACGTCTCTGAACGTCCGTGAACGTCTCTGAATGTCTGTGAACGTCTCTGAACGTCCGTGAACGTCCGTGAACGTCTCTGAACGTCCGTGAACGTCTCTGTGAACGTCTCTGTGAACGTCTCTGAACGTCCGTGAACGTCTCTGTGAACGTCTCTGTGAACGTCTGTGAACGTCTCTGAACATCTCTGAACGTCTCTGTGAACGTCTCTGAACGTCCGTGAACGTCTGTGAACGTCCGTGAACGTCTCTGAACGTCCGTGAACGTCTCTGTGAACGTCTCTGTGAACGTCTCTGAACGTCCGTGAACGTCTCTGTGAACGTCTCTGTGAACGTCTGTGAACGTCTCTGAACATCTCTGAACGTCTCTGAACGTCTGTGAACGTCTGTGAACGTCTGTGTACGTCTGTGAACGCTCCCTGTGTGGAAACAGAATCATGTTTGTTGAAAACAGTCAGACAGTTTCTCCTCAGCGAGCTCTCAGCTGATGATAACAGTGACTAACTGCGAACAGCTCGGCCGCGGCTCCTTTCAAATCTCTGCTAAAGCCTCTGATTTGATCCGTTTCCAGCAGGACTGAGCCGGAGCAGCGCCGCGGCGTCGCCTCCATCTGTCCCTCTTTCTTCTCTTCTGACAGCGCCGACGAAAAGTCAGCTGATCTGTCGGCGAGGGAGCGACGTCACCTGAACGTGATCGATCGGCACATAACGAGTTCATCTTAAAGAGAAGCGTGACAGAAAAGTGCAGCCGGGTTTAAAGTTCTGGATAAACTAAGGAGGAGGTGTTAACTGAATGTTTAAGCAGGTAGCTCGTTTGTGATTTTAGAAATAAAAGCTGAAACAAACAATTCCAATCAGAGGTTACTCGTTGTCATGGAGACTGAGCCATTGATTCATTAATTCAGAGATTTTAATTAACTTAATCCATCCAAACAGCTGATAATCAGTGTGAGGTCAGTGTTTGTTTTTCATCTGACTCTGCAGGAAGTGACAGAACACATGAAACTATCATCGATTGATTGATTAGTTCATCCACAGACATTTATACAAACTGACGCTCTCCTGTTTCTGAGCTGTTCATCAGAGAGACTCGGCACTTTGACGCGTCACGTTGGGCTTCAGGAGGTCGTAACCAGTATTTTCTGACCTTTAATTAATGAAATGATGAATTAATTAATCAAGACGATAATCTGCAGCTCAGCTCAGCTCAGCTCAGCTCAGCTCAGCGTGGTTACAGAAGACGAGTCGACGTTCAGCGTTAAAATACTCTTTAATGTTCTGGTATTAAATTAAATTCTGATTGTTTATTTTATTCATAAATCACTAATGAGTTTCTGTTGGAACACCACAGAAGAAGAAGTTCTGTCACCTCACAAGAGAAGAAGAAGAGGAGGAGGAGGAGGAGCTGTGCCTCCGGTGGACGCTGGCAGGACTTCAGACTGCTGGTCTGAGAGGAAACGGAGGATTGGAGCTGACAGGATTACACTGGATTCATACACAGCAGATTATCTGAGTGTGTGTGTGCGTGTGTGTGTGTGTGTGTGTGTGTGTGTGTGTGTGTGAGTGTGTGTGTGTGTGTGTGTGCACAGGGATTGTGGTTTATAAGAGCTCAGAATTGGCAGTATGCAGACAGTGTGTGTGTGTGTGTGGGATCATGTGTGTGACTGTGCACTTCAGCGTCCTGTGTGTGTGTGTGTGTGTGTGTGTGTGTGTGTGTGTGTGTGTGTGTGTTCTCGTTGGATTGTAGAGTTCAGCTCAAACTGACGACATAAACATTTAAACCTCCTCACAGATTTTTAGTTTCATGTTTCAAACTGCAGCTTCTGTAGTTTTTATGAAACAAACAGGAAGTTGTGACTTTTGTTGGGGACTATTTTCTGCGGCGGATGAATCCACGTTTGCTGCTCACTGTTGGTTTTCTTCAGCACATGTTGACATGTTTACGATAACAAAAATACAGATTATCAACAGACTGAGCATCACACTGACAGTTAGCATTGTTAGCATGCTAACAAAGTCATTAACCTGCCAGTTATTTTCTGCAACATATTAAGCTGCTAATGTTTGTTAGCACGCCGATGATGAAAATATTGGCACGATATTATAAACAGTCAGGAGGAAGCTGTGCGTCTGTGGGGGACTATTTTCAGTGGCGGATGAATCCACAACACTGGAGCTCTCAGCACAGAGGGAGAGGAGATATCAGAGTGACACACACAGAACTTGTTTGATCAATTATTATACGTGTATTTCTTTACACTTCATTTCAAAAAAGAAGTTGATGACTTTCTGATTAAATGATGCCTTTTGATCTTTTTCTGTCGTTCTCAAAATATTAGCACATTTTTAAGAGGACTTCACTCGTGTAAAAGACTGTTTTCTCAAAGTAAAAAAAAAATACATTAATATTACAGATTAATCTTAAATCAAAATATTTAAACTTTACTTTAACTTTAATATTCACTCTTCTAATGAAACTCAATTTTTCTTGTGACTTTTAAACTTTTCACTGTGAAAGCAGCTTATTACGACTCATATTCCAGTTTCTTGTTGGGTGGTGACCTCTAGTGGCCATACTGATGATTACGGCAACAAAGACGGTCGTGAAAATTTATATTTTTTTACTTTGTCTCTCAATTTGATTGTAGAATTGTAACATTCAGACGTTTCCCCTTCAAAAGCTATTAATCCTTTCTTTTGTTTGACCTTTTATTCTTTGTGCTCATCAGGATATAACAAGTTAATTTAAACCGTCAGTCAAAACTGATTAGACGCTTCAGAAGGAAGAAAAAAAAGACTTGAACTTTTCTGACCCTTTAAAACTAATGAGACACACACACACACACACACACACACACACACACACACACACACACACATACACACACACACTCATTTCATCCTCCTTCAGCTCCTGGGATGCAGGTTTCCATGGAGACGTGTGCCTCCCCCCCCCCCAGCCAATTACATCTCCCCAGGATGTTCAGAGATGACCAATGGGAGATGAGCTTCAAGTTATTTTTAACCTCCTTGTGAGGAGACGGACGGGCGGAGACGACGCCGGGTGGACGCCGGGGAGCCGGTGTCCGCTGGAAGTTAGCGAACAACAGGTGACACTTCTTCTTCTTGTTCCTCCTGAGACTGCTGTCGTACCAGAACCGCCCCAGAACCTTAGAAAAACTAATCTGGACCCTCAAACAGCAGCTGTGAAGAAAACCAGAGAAATCTCCACTTCTGGAGACCTTAGGACTGTCTGCAGCCATGGTAACAGGTTTAAAGTTTACCATGCTCCTCGTCTTAGTGTAGCCTGTTAGCATGCTAACATGAGCTAACTCTCTGTAAACCCAGAGTCCAGCTGAGTCTGATGTGATGTCAGTTCTACAGGTATCCGGCCACAAACCAAAGTATTGGACTCATGTTGACCTGTTGATGGCGCTAGATGACCAGTTGGAGGACGACGACAGTCATCACAGCTCATCCTGAGTCTTCATCACATCACGTGATGAGCTGGAGGAAATCAGAGGCTGGATCTGAAAGTGTGTTTTCGTCAGACTGCAGTGAAACCTTTGGTGACAGCAGCAGCGTGCAGATCAGCTCAGGTTCCCTCACACATCGCCGGGCTGAACGAGCCTGCTTGTATCCTATCATCCTAAATAACGGGCTGACAGCAGGTCCGGGTGATTTTCACAGCGCTCAAGTGGCCAATTTTCCCCCCGTCGGCCGTCCTGCAGCTCCCAGACGGGCCGAGCGAATCTGAAATACACCGAAGCAAAGCTGCAGAAACGCTGCTCTGTCAGACGTTTCACAGCCCGGAGACCCGACTCTGCTGCTGTCGACCCGAGGAAACACCTGAGAGCTTCAACTGTGTGAGCAGGAAGCTGCTCTGAGCCCTGAAGAGGAAACATGATTCGTGCTGTACGATGAATCACACCGAGAGGGAGGTGAAAACTAGATTCACACAATAAATGTAATGAGTTCACATCATCCCATTCCCAGAGAGAGGTTTCTTCACAATACACTCAGCTTAAACTAGCGTAAACTTAAACTAAATCCTAACCCAGATAAAACTACATCTACATAAACTGGGTTTAAAGTCAGGATCAACTAGGCAAAAATAGCTAAATCAAACTGAAACCGATGATAAATGTTAACAAACTAAACCCAGACTACACACAAATCTAGACTACAACCCAGATTAATCCAAGATTAACCAGGGCAAATCTAATCCCTGTCTTAACTCAAGTTAAACCTTAGCTAAACATGAGCTAAACCTTAACTAAGCTAAACCTGAGTTAAACCTGACGTAAACCTGAACTACACCTGAGCTAAACCTGAGCTAAATCAAAAACTAAACCTGAGCTGAGCCCCGGACATCAGAGATCTGATATTACCAGACGACCAACACAGCAGATATCAGCAAAAACTGGCCAACAGGATGTGCACTGCTAACAATCTGTACACATCACACACACACACACACACACACACACACACACACACACACACACACACACACACACACACACACACACACACACACACACACACACACACACACACACACACACACACACACACACACCTTCACAGCGTGACATTTCCTGCGGGGCGACATCTCTCAGACTAACAAGCTGAGGGAACAGCAGCGCTAACAAAGGCAGATCGGCTGATGACAACACTGAATGTCACCGTGTGTGTGTGTGTGTGTGTGTCTGTGTGTGTGTCTGTGTCTGTGTGTGTGTGTCTGTTGACCACTGTGTGAGTCACTCAGCTGTTTGGAGAAAATGACTTTTTGCTCATTTGCTGGAGAGTCATTGTGTTTTCAGCAGCTCCTCTGAATGTTGCTCAAATACTCTGCGCTCTCTTCGACTCGCAGCCTTTTCATTCAAACAAACAGCAGAGAAACCAGCGAGGACGCTCGTTATTCTGCCGCCTTCACACTAATCTAATAGATCCACGAGAGTCTGAGAGGACTCCGATAATCAATCACCACAAAAGCTGAATGACTTCAAACAGAAGCCGCTCCACTTTCAGACAGTCGTACAAACAGATGACGGTGACTCGATGAGCTCGTCCTCTGTGGTCACCGCAGAGACAGGACGTGATGTAATCACATCTTTTATGATGCTGTAGATGTAGAAGCTGAACGGAGCCATTGTTGTCTCACTAAAGCAAACAGGTGTTTATTTCCACCTCCATCAGTTACAGATCAACATAGACGAGAGCAGCCACACGTCAGTCCTGTCCACAGAAGAGGCCACGCCCCTTTTTAAGTGCCAAATTGAGAAAGCCCATAGCACCACGCCTGAGCCGGCTGTGTTGCATTTTACACATAAATCAAAAAGGAAACCACAGTTCATGATTTGAGCTCAAACTCAGTGTGAAGCTCCGTAAAGCTGCGACACATCGTTTTCACATTCGTGCTGTTCTGAAGATATCCAACATGGCCGCTGAAGTCAATGTAAACATGTAGATTTATTCTACAGAGCAGAGATCACGGTAACGACACTGAGCAGCATCCTCTATCTGTACACACACACACACACACACACACACACACACACACACACACACACACACACACACACACTCCCTCTGGTCAAATTGACTGCAGTCCAGAGCAGCCGAGCGAACAGCCGAGAACACATCAGATCTGAGCTCCATTAATTTGTCCTTCCGATAATGTCGGACACACCGCCGCCGCTTAAATACTCAACACACACCCACTGTGTGCGTGTGTGTGTGTGTGTTGTCTGCACAAACACACACACAAAAAAACACCAGCTCACACCAAGTCACAAACACAATAAAGGCCTCACATGGGCAGAAACGTAGACACGAAGCAGGAATAATAAACTGCCTGCCAAACTGTCACTACACGCACACACACACACACACACACACACACACGCACACACGCACAGTGTATTATCTGCAGCTCTTGGTGCAGACACAGTTGAACTGGTGATTGACTTCCTGCTCGTCAGCTTTAATTAGGTGTGTTGTGATTCTGATGATTAATTGAGAGTTAAATTTTAGTTATTGAGTTATTTAATAAGTTAGAAGTTATTTAAGTTTTTCTTCTCTCCACCAACACCGACAACCTCAGTGTTGACACAGCTAGCTTAGCGTTAGCCTGCAGCGTCACTGTGTGAAACTCTGACAGCGGCGGACATGTTGGTTATTTTCTTCTTCAGAGATCCTGTATTGATCTGTTTGTGAAGAGGGCTCACTCTGGACAGATTAGAGAAACTGAACTTCTGTCTTTTGTTGTTCCCTGTTGAATCACCGGAGGCTGTTTGTTGTTTTATTTCTGGTGAATATCATTTGATCAAACTTTCAGGTGGAGCTACATGAAAACGCCCAGAATCCTCAGCACAGACCAAACAACAACAACAACGACAACAACGACAACAACGACGACCAGCAGCAGCTTAACTCTGCTGCTCCAGTCCCGACCTGCCTGCTCCACCTCCATCATCATCGCTCCATCTCTCCTTCATCACTTCATCTCTGTATCAGCCCGTTCTGCTTCGCTGAGCAGACGCTCGTCCACTGAACTGTCTGATCCCCCTGCTGAGCATGCTGGGATACTGAGGCTGCCGTGGCAACCAGGAGATAGAAGGGAAAAGTCGAGAGGAGCCAATGAGGAAGGTGAAAGATTAGAATATATGAAGGAACAGAGGAGGAGGAGGAGGATAAAGGATGAAGGATGAAGGGATGAGACAGAGATGAGACGGCGACACTCAGTCTAAACCTGCAGTAAATCAGATTTACAGAGATCTGAACACACAGCAGGACACACACACACACACACACACACACGCACACTCACACGCACGCACGCACACACACACACACACACACACACACACACACACACACACACACACACACACACACACACACACACACACACACACACACACACACACACACACACACGGGGGTCCTCTCCCGTTGGTTAATCCGCTCTCAGTCTCCTCTCTGGGATTAAAGCGTCTCATTAGATCATGAGGAACATTCAGACACCTCACCTGCACACACACACACACACACACACACACACACACACACACACACACGTCTCACAGTGAGCTGCAGGTTTCAGTTATTGTTGTTAATAACTGACTGACGTGGTCGAACATTAGAGGGTTTGTCCGCACAGAGCTGCGACTCTGAGTAACAGAAACATACAAACCATCAACGAAGCCCAAAACTGAGACCCTGAACTCTGATGGTCCTAAATGTAAGAGCACAAATCTGACAGAAGACCTGAAGTAAGAAATTACCTTTATTTCATCCATTGCTGACCTTTAGCTCGCCATGCTACGCTACTTATCGCCTCCACTTGGCAGCACGTCTGCTCACGACACATGAAACCAAAGACACAAAGGACAAACCAGCAGCGGCAGACAGACGAGTCTTTATCAAAGATTATTTCAGAATAACCAAACCAGCTCCAGATCAAACCTTAAAGAACGAAGCGTCCTCCAGAAACCACAGTGAGAGCCACAGAGAGGACGAAGATGTCTTCAGGCTGTCAGCAACATTTTACTGATCAATCAGACTGATGGGAACTAATGATCAATCAACAGCTCAGCACAGAAACACTTCACACCAACTCCAGATGGTCTCCTTTACGTCTCGTAAGTTCATTTAAATCAACTTTGAAACGTGTTTTAATTCATTTGATTTAAATCAGAAAACATAAATATGTTTAATTTGGAGATGACTCTTGAGCCCCGTGATGCAACAGTGCGACTTTAATTTAAAGAAATCCATCAGAAAAAAATCTGTTTCATGTATTATTATGATTTATTACTATAATTAGTTACAATGACTCTTTCTCATGATTCACAAAATATTATGTCTTTAAAGAGGTTAAATGACAACAATATGATATGTTATGATCAATTTTCACTGCAGATGAACAAACACTGTGAACGTGTTGTCTGCAGGTTGTACACAGCCAGTAGAGACATGCCTGAAAGCTGCTGTGTTGCATTTATCACCTCAAACAATATCATTTTATAATATTTATTTACTTCCTCAAAGAATGAAGGACAGTAAGAGGAGACATCTGTAGCTTCAGGTCGTCCACTGTGAGACCCAGTCAGTCAATACGTGTCTGTCTGTGTCAGACACCTCATCACAGGTTAGTTAATGATGTCACTGAGTGAATGACGTGAGCTGATTGTGTCTGTAGATCGAAGTGAATCAAAAAAGAGTCTTTGTAAAGTTGTAACTACAGTTTTTACTGTGAAAAAATAAGGCCTGACCTTAAAACAGCTGCTTTTAGAATGGAGTTTGGTTTAGCAGTGAGTCCAGTGGACAGAGCTCCAGGAGCAGAGGCTGTGTTAATGTTTATAACACATAAACTGAGCTCACCTGTCTTCTAGTAATGAAGCTGTAAACAGCAGAAAGAAACGTTGGAAGTGGAGCTAAACCGACCTGGTTTCACCTCCTCTCAGCGCCGAGTCAACGGTCGAGTCATTAAACACAGACGGTGTCAGAACAGAGCCCTGACACTCTGGACAGTTCTGTATCAAACCAACAAAATAAATGTTCCTGTGACGAGTTAGCACAAACTGACGGGTTCATCTGTGAGGTGATCTGTGCTGATCAAACACCACAAGCAGAGACATGAATCAGATCAGAAGCCAGCTGATGTATTTTAAGTCAAACGTTCATGTTAAAGAATCCAATCTGAGGCTGACAAAGACCCCGAACACCTGAGCCTCGGAGCAGCCGAGACAGTCTGGAGGAACAGTTGATCATTTCTTGCTGTTCAACCAGAAAACAGACTTCTTTTGGCTCGTTGCGTCCCAGCGGCGTCTGAGGCGAGGACGCAGTAAAGCCTCCCACCTGTGTGTGCTGTCTGCTGGCTCGCCGCTCTGGGTTCTGTTCAGACAAGTTAACCTGGGAATTCCTCCATCTCGGCGCGGGTACAGCTCACCATCTGGCAGATTAGCTGTTAAAACTCAGTGGAGGGGAGTTAAGCGGCGCTGGCAGCCTCACCGCTGTCAGACTTTACATTTTGGACGAGCGAGGACAAAGACGGGAAGTTTTTTCATTCGCTCCCAAAAGTAGATTTTTCTAGAAGCTTTGAGACGATTTAATCAGGTCAGAAGATGCAGCGGCCATTTTTACACCATTCAACAATCAGACAGTGAACTTCATCTGACCTCCAGAACCAGAACTCAGTCCATCTTTAATCAGTCTGGACCACATCAAACCACAAGCTGACCTGCAGGTCAGGAGATGTCTCGAGGTTCAACATGAGCCCACATGAGCCCGATACAGAGACGATGACAGGTTTTCATTGAACTCACCTGATGAGGAGGGACGGTCGAGAGAGGACGACACATGGAAGAGAAAAGAGAGAGAGAGTGATTAGTTCACACTGCAGCTCAAACATTTAGTCAGAGTGACCCAGTCGAGATCCAAATGGACTCAAAAACCAACATGAAGCCGTCCTTCAAAGGTGTGTTCATACTGAACACGAGGTGAAAGTTTCACTTCAGTCTGAACACACGAAGATATGAATCACTCACAAACATGTCACAGAAAGTAGGAACATTAAACACCTCACGTCACCTTCAAGGTCTGTCAGATATCAGACAGATTAAAACAGATATCACCATGAAACTTCCCAAATGTATTACTGACAGTAAAATAATCATTTCTTGTATTACATGTTTTATAACGTATGATCTAATTAGCAGAAATGTCCAGAACAGAAACCTGAGCTCAGATAAACACCTGAACATTTTAGACATTTAGTCTGAACAAAGACTTGTTATTGAAGCAAAAAAGACCAAAAGAAAAAATGCTGTTTTCACCTGAAGAGTCGTCATTTAAACTCACTTTTAACTGGCACACTGATTCAGCCGACTCAACTTGTGAGGAAAGATGATTTCGGACGACGCCGACCGACCTAAAACTCATCAGTATGGGAATGAGACTGGTTGGCTGACTGATTTCAAATCAAATGAAACCAGTGTACCAGCTAAAAATGGGTTTAAGTGGAGACTTTGTTCAGATCTGGCTCCAGCACCGAGCAGGGCTAGCTGTGTGGCTAACGTCGGCGCTAGCATCTACGCAACATTGATCAAGTTGCAGGACATCACCAAATACTTCCATGTGGTGGCGGCTCTGGATGACCCGACAACGGCCCGGGCTGTGGGGCTGCTGGAGGCTACGGAGAAGTACGACACACTCAACATAATCTTGTTTAAACTATGTATCAGAAAACATGTAATACAAGATATAATTCATTTACTGTCAGTGATACATTTGGGAGGATTCGTGGTGATTTTAATCTTCATCATTTTCAGCCAGAAAATGGAAAATGGAAGTCTTTTCTCAGACTCTGAGTCTTTCTGTTTTTGGTTTCTACATTCACAGCCTGATTTAGGGAACATTTGATTCATAAAAACATGGAGAAAATGTTTGTTTTCATGCCTGTTGAGTGATAAAAATAAATATCCAACGTTCCCTCTGTGAAAACATTTGACTCTAAAATGTCGACAACATTAAACAAGAAGTCTGAACAAGACTTCAGTCAATGTTCACATTTCGGGTGGTGTTTTTTAATGATTTGCCTAAATTATGAATATATTACTAAAAGTATGATGTCTGATGACGCTGCCCTGAGGGACACCACGAGTTCTGGATTTGGTAGTAACTGTACCTCAGATAGTAAGAAAAATGAGAGTTTGTACAAGAAAGTGTGGTTAAAACACATAAACACAGAACATAAGAAATGAATCACAGAGTGACCTACAATCAGACGGAGGTAACGACTGTAACCCCCCTCAGGACCAATTAGCTGTAAGAATCTAAGAATAGAGAAGAAGTCATCTGGAGTCATCCGGGTCGTGAGCAGCAGTTCTTCTTCACATCGAGGTCCGAGGGGACGATTACATCATTACAGGACGGATCGGACTGTAAGAGTTAAAACTGTCAGAGAGCAGTTCCTCCTCCAACACCTGAGAGCTCACAGAGCAGTTCATCCTCCAACACCTGGAGAGCTCACAGAGCAGTTCATCCTCCAACACCTGAGAGCTCACAGAGCAGTTCATCCTCCAAACACCTGAGAGCTCACAGAGCAGTTCATCCTCCAACACCTGAGAGCTCACAGAGCAGTTCATCCTCCAACACCTGAGAGCTCACAGAGCAGTTCATCCTCCAACACCTGAGAGCTCACAGAGCAGTTCATCCTCAAACACCTGAGAGCTCACAGAGCAGTTCATCCTCCAAATACCTGAGAGCTCACAGAGCAGTGCTGCTGCTGTTAGTGACGAAAACAGGTCGACACACCGACACAGTTACAGTGTGAACAGAGGAGAGACGGGCAGAGAGAGAGAGACAGTTATCAGGTCTGACTGACAGCTCAATGTTTGGAAATAATTTCAGTTTGGACGATTTTAGAGAGAGAGGATGGATCCACACACACACACACACACACACACACACACACACACACACACACACACACACACACACAGAGTTTAAATGTATGCAGCTGGTGCTTCTGCCGCCTGTCAGAGCTGAATGTTTCTCTGACAGCTACAACACTGAAACACTGTGATACAGCAGCCATGACCGACAGAGTGTGTGTGTGTGTGTGTGTGTGTGTGTGTGTGTGTGTGTGCATGTGTGTCAGTCCCAAAAACACGCACACACTTTGCAGATATGGAAAAACCGAGAAAACAGTGTGTGTACAAGCATCACAGAAATGTAACAAATATGTGCAGTTTGTCATCATGCTAATGTCTGAACATGTTTAAACTCCATCTCCCAGAATGCATTCCTCTTTTGTTCTCCTCTTTGTTGGATTAAACAGTCTCTACAGTTACACGTGTGTTTCTAATGATTTGACGAGGGAGCTGCTCTGATGATCCTCTGAACGAGGCCGAGCTGATGATGGAGGGGAACAGACCGGAGAGAGGAGGAATTAAAGGACAGAAACAAAGCTGCGCACCTCCTGACAGATGACGGCTTTTAATCACGCTCGTGTCAAGATCAGTCAACCGCTCTCATCCCACCCACCACTGTATGTGTTCATCACTGAACCAGTTCAGACCCACTGATACCGTCTATCCTGAGTGATCCGATCGCAAATCAACCCGTCCATCACTGAGACAAACAGACTCCATGTTTCTACTCAAAGACAGAAAGAAGTTCATGCAGAACATTTGCTGAATTTACAAGAAGGAACGAATAAGTCAGAGTCTGTCAGAGACAGAGTTTCACTACGTTAGAGAGTTTGTTTTAACTCAACAACTCTTAAATCACTACATTTGTTGAGGGAGTCTGGTGATGTGGTGGTAACTGGTTCAATGGTGTCTCTTTTCCTTCTTCGTCTTCTACAGAGGACGTCAGTTGAGTCGGCGGTCCTTCAGTACGGTCCAGAACACACTGCTGACTGGATCATCACACACACAACAGGACCTTTGTCTTTTTAACTTGGCATTCTGATTATTTTTACAACAATTTCAATATTTTTATGAATGATCAAGGTTTATAGACTTATACCTCATTTCAGCACATATACCAACGTGGGCACTGCTGGTACATTTCTATATAAGTTAAAGATTAGAAAACGCTGACTGAATGTTTGAGACTGTAACGGATCAGAACCGTCCTGTGGTCAGCCACTCTGTCATGTTTTAAAACGACACTCCTGATGTGAGGAGCGTCGCTGTCGATCGAGCTGACTGTGGCGTCGCTCCGCTGATGGAGAACAGGAGCTGGCACTCAGACTCCGTCAGCTTTTACGGCCATTTTCCCATTTTCTGCTCCATCACTGCCAACAGAGAAACCTCAGCGACAGAGCGAGCTGCACTCCTACAGCTCGCTCTCTCTGTTGAGCAGGATTTCACACTCTCATTTCATCTCCACAGATGTTTGTCTCGTTTCCCTCCAAACAACTAAATCCACTCTGCATTTCTGATTGTTGATTTTAGATTCATGGAGTCTTAAAGACGACATGACCGAGTTCAGGTCAGAGGTCATAACGAGGCCATGAGGAGGCTGTTACTGTCTATCTGATGTGACCTGAAGTAACCTCTGACACACACACACACACACACACACACACACACACACACACACAACACACACATCTGTCACAGCTCATTC
>NC_140201.1:961173-983673 GCF_965226575.1 Pagrus pagrus | reverse complement strand
CACACACACACACACACACACACACACACACAGCAGTAATCAGTCTTCTGGACTAATCAGGATTTTTTTTAATGAACACAATCTCTCACTCTGAAACACCAAAACACACTGATTGAATTAAAGCAGAGCTGAACTACAGCGGGGGGGGGGGGGGGGAGAGGAGGATGATGGGTGAGAGGGTGATGGGTGAGGAGGGTGATGGGAGAGGAGGATGATGGGTGAGAGGGTGATGGGTGAGGAGGGTGATGGTGAGGAGGGTGATGGGTGAGGAGGATGATGGGAGAGGAGGGTGATGGGAGAGGAGGGTGATGGGTGAGGAGGGTGATGGTGAGGAGGGTGATGGGTGAGGAGGGTGATGGGAGAGGAGGGTGATGGGAGAGGAGGGTGATGGGTGAGGAGGGTGATGGGAGAGGAGGGTGATGGGTGAGGAGGATGATGGGTGAGGAGGGTGATGGGAGAGGAGGATGATGGGTGAGAGGGTGATGGGTGAGGAGGGTGATGGTGAGGAGGGTGATGGGTGAGGAGGGTGATGGGTGAGGAGGGTGATGGGAGAGGAGGATGATGGGTGAGAGGGTGATGGTGAGGAGGGTGATGGGTGAGGAGGGTGATGGGAGAGGAGGGTGATGGGAGAGGAGGGTGATGGGTGAGGAGGGTGATGGGAGAGGAGGGTGATGGGTGAGGAGGATGATGGGTGAGGAGGGTGATGGGAGAGGAGGATGATGGGTGAGAGGGTGATGGGTGAGGAGGGTGATGGTGAGGAGGGTGATGGGTGAGGAGGGTGATGGGTGAGGAGGGTGATGGGAGAGGAGGGTGATGGGTGAGGAGGGTGATGGGAGAGGAGGATGATGGGTGAGAGGGTGATGGGTGAGGAGGGTGATGGTGAGGAGGGTGATGGGTGAGGAGGATGATGGGAGAGGAGGGTGATGGGAGAGGAGGGTGATGGGTGAGGAGGGTGATGGTGAGGAGGGTGATGGGTGAGGAGGGTGATGGGAGAGGAGGGTGATGGGAGAGGAGGGTGATGGGTGAGGAGGGTGATGGGAGAGGAGGGTGATGGGTGAGGAGGATGATGGGTGAGGAGGATGATGGGAGAGGAGGGTGATGGGTGAGGAGGATGATGGGTGAGGAGGGTGATGGGAGAGGAGGGTGATGGGTGAGGAGGGTGATGGGAGAGGAGGATGATGGGTGAGGAGGGTGATGGGTGAGGAGGATGATGGGTGAGGAGGATGATGGGTGAGGAGGGTGATGGGTGAGGAGGATGATGGGTGAGGAGGATGATGGGTGAGGAGAGGAAGCAGCAGCTGATTCACTCGTGGATTCAGTTTCATTGTGAAAGTAAAAAGGTCAAATCTGTCATCTGAGCGTCTCTGCTGCTGTCGCAGGTTTGATGCCTGGCTCAGAGGCACTGCGGCTGGTTCGACTGGTTCAGTAACATCAAGCTTCAAGTCGAAGAGGCAGAAAATAAGCCTCCGCTTGTTTCCTCTGAACATTACTGAGACTGTTTAACGTGAGTGACTGCTGCAGTTACAGTGAAGATAATCACTGTTTAAAGTAAAGTCTGTCTGTAACTTTCAACTCTGGAGGAGCGTTCAGCCGCTGTGATGTCACCAGGTGCTGTGATGTCACCAGGTGCTGTGATGTCACCAGGTGCTGTGATGTCACCAGGTGCTGTGATGTCACCAGGTGTGTATACGAACACCAGACCAGGTTTATTACGCGGCTGCCGTCCTGTTTCGATCTTCGCCTCGTTTGTTCGTCTCGTCTTCACTTTTTCTTGTGTTTTTTATCTTCTTGTGTTTTGCTGCTGCTACGTCTGATAAACACCTCGACATGGAAACTGTACGCATGATTATCAGTACTGAACATTAACTCTGGGCTGACTGAAGATGTGTCCTGGTCATCATGTCCAGAGACGCTCTGTGGGCCGCTGTCTGTGAGCTTCTCTACTTGGTGCTGTTGGTATTTGCATCTTCTCAGCTCAGCAACTTCCAAGCTTCTGATGCTGAACACAGCGAAGTGACGGACGCATGTCGATGGAGACGGTTCGAGTCTTAATGTGGCTTCACCTTCGTTTTCTCCTCAAACCTGTCTGACTTCATGTATCGCAGATCTCAGATATGAGCTCTGAGCAAAGTGTTTTTATAAGTGACTACATGTGAACAAAGATCTGACCTACATCCAAACAACCTGCAGAGAAGTGTCCAGACCGTGAGGAGACACCGAGGCCGAGGAGGCGTTTAAAGTCTCAATCGAGCCTCTTATTAGGAGCCAACTTGACAAAATGAGAACACTTTAACAGACCGGACCCTCCGGACTTCAGAGGCGGTGGAAGATCACCTTCAGGTAATGATCTCCGCTGCTCCTTCCTCCCTGATGATCGCTGAGCTCGTCTCAGTCTCACAGTCAGGACTTTCTCTCCGCTCAGGGTTTCTGGGGCAGACGAGAAACTGTGGCCCAAACACAATTTGGGACACGGCGAGGAAAAAAACAAATGAATAATACCTGCTGAAAGTGGGTCACCTGGAGGAGCAGCCGACCAATAGGAGGTCAGAACGACTCCGTGTCAGACTGAAGAGTGACAGAGGAGGTTCTGGTTCTGAGCGGCTCAGAAAAACCAGGACAGAGACGGGAAAGTTTCAGGGTGAAGGAGAGGACAAAGTGGGACAACACACACACACACACACACACACACACACACACACACACACACACAGGGAGAGACGAAGAAGCAGCTTTGGATTTGCTGGTTTTAAACCTGCAGCAGCTTTAGCTTCACCAAAGCATCCGAACAGAGGAGCAGCTGAACTCCCGGCAGCCGCTCAGCTGAGTCTCAGTTTCACCTCGGAAAAGATCATTTCTGTGAATTAATACAAATAAATACGTTATAGAAACGTCAGAGTCAAAATGCTGTCGGTGAAAGTTTGAATTCGTCACATTTCTCCTGACGGACGGTTGAACTGAGCAGCGGTTGTTGGAAACATTTGGGATAATTCAACATTTTCATAGAAACGTGACGGAGCTCATCTTTAATCAGCAGATGTTACGATCAGCGGCAGTTCTCAGGTTTAGTTGATCTGACGGTCACGTCCTCCTGTTGTTGCTGCTCAAACAATCAGTCGCTGTGGCCTCGATCCTCAGACTTCAAACGGCTGAAGGGGTTAATCTCCTCCTGTGTGTGTGTGTGTGTGTGTGTGTGTGTGTGTGTGTGTGTGTGTGTGTCCTTGAGCAGTTGGCGGGGGACGGGGGGGGGGGGCTGTTCGTCTGTCTTTGGATTAAATCCGATAAGATTCGACCTCCTCCGTCTTTATCCCTCAAACCCCCCAACACTGCTCATATATCACTGTGTGTGTGTGTGTGTGTGTGTGTGTGTGTGTGTGTGTGTGTGTGTGTGTGTGTGTGCGTGTGCGTGTGCGTGTGTGTGTGTGCTACTGTGTGAAGGTATGTCATTAATGCTAATGCTAACAACACGAGCACTGACTTGAATCTTATTCAGAGGTCTTCTCTACCTGCTGGTGTGTAACACACTGGTGTGTAACACACTGGTGTGTGTCTGCAGCTGTGTGTTCGCGGGTCACAACCGGCCAAAGCTTTGGTCCATTCAGTCCGAACACATCGTCTCTGGCTGATCCAGGTAACTCTGGAAGTTGAGCTGATTTGTCTTCACGCACCATCGAGCAGCTTTCATGGGAATGAAGGGATTTCCACCTCTGATGCTGTATCCAGATTTCCCTTGTTGGGTCCGTGACCCTGAACACATCACTAGCCCTTTCCACACACAGACTCCACATTATCACAGCAGCAGCAGCGGTTCACCAATTCTCCGCCGCTGTGCTGCGGATCCAAAAGAGGCGTGATGGTGCACGTCATGACGATGATGGTGCACGTCATGATGATGACGTCTGTGTGTTTCCCTCTTCTCTAACTGGACTTCTTCTCTCACTTTCATCTTGGATCTAAAATATTCTCCGGTGCCGACTGTGTACGGAGACGTGTGTGGATGTGGATGTGGAGTCGGAGCAGCGATGTGAAGGAAACGGATTTCACACAAAATGTGACAACAAGAGGAGACGGCGGCCGAGTCAGAGACGACCGCTCGAGACCGCTCCAACTGACAAGACGTCGGGACATTTTCCAGGCGCGTTTGTGGAGACAGAACCAGGTATTTTAATCCGAACCATCATGTTTTCTGACTCTCACCATGGGACTTCTCATGCCTAAACCTAACAGACCAGAATCATATCCACGGTTTGAAGAGACTCGCAGTGCCAACATTTATTCAAGCGGCCTGGTTGTCCCGAAGTGATATAACTGTTCAGACACGCTGCGACTTTCATCAGATCAGATTCTGTTGTTTACTCTTCACACAGTTCTGATGGAAACTCAGATGTGAGTCACTGCAGCCTGAAGTGAGACATCAAACACAGCAGCAGCTAAAAGACGAAGAAACAGAAAACTGAGACCAGTGTGCACACGGGTCGGACTCATCTGAAGACAAAGATCTCTGACTGGAGTCTGAACTCACTGTCACATCTCAATAAAGTCCAATATTAACTCCGGTCCAGTGTCTGGTTTCATGTTTTAATGACTCACTGGTTCAGGATGTCTCATGTCTTTGACCTGAGGATCACTGTGTCTCCGTGTCTTTGTTTTTTGGCTGCTGCAGAAATAAACCTGCAGTGTTTCACTGTGCAGCGGGTCGTCTCGGATCAGATAATCCCCCCTGTCCTTAATCCCTGACCTGGGAGAGGAGGGGAGACGAGGGGAGACGAGGGGAGAGGAGGGGAGACGGCAGACATCAGCCTCTTATCCGTCAAATGTTTGGGTCCAGCTGTCTCCACCTGAAGCCATCCACAAACAAACCAATGAAGAAGAATGACCCCAGCAAAGAACAACGTCCAAATATTTTCCCATGTTTTTGTGTATAAGTGACAAATGTGGGCGGCCATTTTTGGTTCTGGTCCAGTTCTGAGCGAGTCCGCTGCAGTGTAACATCACGTCCACTTAAACTGCTGGTTTTCACCACCAACACACTCAGATCATCATGACGACAGCGTGATGGGAAGGCAGAAAACAGCCACATGGCTCTTAACAAATCCACCAAACTCCATTCACAAAAACAGCAATTTTATCATCAAGAAGCGGCTACGTTCAAACCTGAACCTTTCCACTGCTCCAACAATCACCAACTGGTGATTTGTAGAAATGAACGTCCCGACACTGTTTAATTACTGTTTTTGTCAATGGAGTTTGGTGGATTTGGCGAGAGTGACAGCGGCTGTTACTGTTGCTTGTTTTTACACTGACGGACTGTTTGTGACGACATTATGGAGACGATCCCTGTCACTATCACAAAATGACACCAGACTCCATTTGAAAACCAGTAATTTTAGCAGATTATTCAAACTTGACAGGAAAATGAAATAAAACTCAGCAAAACCATCTTGGTCCAACAGTGACTAACTCCAGCTTGGTTGAAATAAACCTTTATTTGCAGAATGAGATGCTGCTCTTCGCTCGTCTCCCGATAATTTCACCTCTAACTCTGCAGGAGAAACCGGGTGTGTGTAGGGCCAGAATATCTTCACATCTAACGAGGTAAACTAAAGGTTTATTTCACCCAAACTAGAGTTAGTAATTATTTGAACAGTTTAAAAATGAATCAAGACCGTTTTGTTTAGCTCCATTTTGTTTCTGTGCGTTTCACGACACGGTGAAAATACTGTTTTTGTGGATGGAGTCTGGCCGATTTGATCAAACTGCAAGTGGAGCATTTAAAACAAGTCCAGCGGCTCACAGTTCACTCTCACGTCTGATAAATATTAAAGCTCATTTGCTGTTTGTTTTAATTTTTAAGAACTCAAACAGTTCTGATCATCTGACAATAAGCTGAGCACTAATCTGTCGCTGCAGAAGTATTCTGACTTCTGATTAATTCTCCTCTCTCCAGCTGACCCTCCTGGCTCCGACGCTGCCGACAGATAAAACCTTTTCCTGCCAGATTTTGGTTTTAATGACAGCTTTAAATCTCACTTCTCCTCCTGCCAAATAAAAACACTCCTCTGCACCCAAAACACCAAATGCTGCTTCAGCTTCACTTTCTTCATTTTGGACCGCTCTCCTCCTGCGGCGCTGCGGCAGGACGACGGAGGAACCGGCTGCCAAGCAGCACCTTCATCTGACGGGCCGAGAGTCAGCAAACACCCCGAAAATCACTGCTGAAGCTGCTTCACACCAACTCCTACGAGACGCGGCTTCATCTGAATCCTTTTAATATTCAGCTTTAAATCCAACAAATCATATAAAGTAGGACGACTCGTTTAACAGCTCTCGGTTCAGACAGCAGACGGTTTTCATTGTTCGATAACGTTTATTTTCATCACCGACCTGCAGACGACTTCACTACTTCTCCCACAAGAAGATCAATACTGTGTTTTCAGTTAAATGACACCTGGAGACACAAACCAACACCTGACCTGAGTCCACACACACACACACACACACACACACACACACACACACACACACACACACACACACACACACACACACACACACACACACACACACACACACACACACACACACACACACCCTGCAGTGAGACTATCGTACTGAAAAGATTTATTATAACGAGACGATGACTCTGCATCACATCCTGACGGGACGTTGCTCTTCACAGCTCGTTTGTCTTTAACACCAAAGAAGAAGAAGAAGAGCGACTATAACCACCACACACACATTCAGAAGTCTAATTACCCAGATACCATTGTGGCCAAAGAAATGAAAAGAAAACAATGAGACAGAAAGAGAGCAGTGTGATAAAACAGAGAGGAGGAGAAGAAGAAGAAGAAGAAGAAGAAGAAGAAGAAGAAGAAGAAGAAGAAGAAGAAGAAGAAGAAGAAGAAGAAGAAGAAGCCTCAGTGTCAGACGAGTTTCAGCAGGATGTGACCTGAATATCAAAAACACGTCTTCGTCTTCGTCTTCGTCTTCTTCTTCTTTGTCTGCTTAGTCTTCTTCTCTCTCTGTGAGACCCTCTTCACTTCCTGCTCGCAGCTCTTTGACTGACTGATGGCGACGATGTGATTGTCGGGTCACGTTGTTCTGAACACTCGGTCGTTTTGACCCTCACAGTTCTACTTTTCCACACAGGATCAGTTTTTCAGACTTTTTCCTTCACTTGAATTTACTGAACATTAAATGAAACGAGGTGAGTTTCTACATGAGATCTTAATTTACTTGTTTTAGTTTTAATGACTGATTTTGTTCTTCTGGACCTTCTAACACCATCAGCAGATGCAGTTTGCTGTCACGGTGCTACTTTTCTTTTATTGATACGATCTGTAACTTTAACGTCCTCTGAAGAAAACTGGACCGAGTCCGAGAGCTCCAGGTTGATACGTGAACGTTGAGCTCAGATGATTTTATCAAACTCAAAGTTTTTCACTCACACTTTTACTGTCGATCAATCAAATGCTAAAGTGACTGTTTTCAGATGTGAGCAGAAGAAGAAGAAATGTGAGAAGACAGAAGAAACAGAAACTGTCAGATTTTATATTTAAACTTGTTTGTTTCTCCTCATTCTGTATTTTCACAGAAGAGTTTGTTGTTCAGATGAATTTTCCTTCTGATTCGACACAGAACTGAACTTTGTGACACATCGTCTGAAGCTCTCGTCCAATCACATCCCTTCAGCCGACCTCCACTTCCTGCTCTCAAACCTCCCAATGAAAGACGCATCAGATCAAAGCTGCCGACTTCATTTCATTTGTGCCGCCGCGTCTCCGCCGTCACTCCGATAAAACGCTCGTAAACTGAGCCGACAAAGAGACGGCGACAGGAACAGAGACTCAGACGAGAGGAGAAGAAAGCGAGCGTGTGGCGAGGAGACACAAATCAAAGCTGCTCTCAGCGGGCGAGAGACGAGCTGAGGTAAAAATAGAAGACAGGTCGGCGTCGGGACGACGACACGCTGCTCCCGTCAGACTCTGTCCTCAAACTGAGACAGGAGACGCAGAGACGCAGCTTCATTATCAACAGGAAGTTAATCTGAGAGGAGACACGAAGACAGGTGGAGACACAAGGACAGGTGGAGACATGAAGACAGGAGGAGACATGAGGACAACCCATGCTGAATTAGCTGAGTCACTGTGAAACTGAAGAAAACTTAAAAACAGGATTTTTCTAAGGCAGGTTCTGAATGTAAGGAGCGTCTCTGCAGCTCGTCTGGTGTAATCCAAGACTCCAGAGGCTCTGAGGCCGCAGACTCATTTGTAAAGACGTTATTCACACCCTGGACGTGCGGTCCGGCTCAGACTGGGTCCATTGTGAAGATTCTGAGCCCTCAGGTGATCTGGGACAGGTGTACAGATCCAGACAAGGTGGAGCAGCTTTACGTTTCTGTGCTCCACCTGTGGAACAACCTGTCCTCACTTTCAAAGACAATCTGTGGCGTCTCATCTCTGAACCAGCCTCGGTCTCAGGTGACATAACACACCTGTATTATCACCTGTCACCTGTTCTCACAGAGAGCGACAGGAAGAATCACCTGGTGACGAGTCACACGACCCGTTCTGTTAATGAGCCCGTTAATCAGCTCATTAAGGTTCTGATTAGTAAAAACTCCCACATGAACAGAACCGTCACATCAGAGAGACTCCACGTCTTCATCAGCGTCTTCATCAGCGTCTTCATCCACGTCTTCATCAACGTCTTCATCAACGTCTTCATCAGCGTCTTCATCAGCGTCTTCATCAACGTCTTCATCAGCGTCTTCATCAGCGTCTTCATCACGTCTTCATCAGCGTCTTCATCAACGTCTTCATCAGCGTCTTCATCACGTCTTCATCAGCGTCTTCATCAACGTCTTCATCAACGTCTTCATCAGCGTCTTCATCAGCGTCTTCATCACGTCTTCATCAGCGTCTTCATCAACGTCTTCATCAGCGTCTTCATCACGTCTTCATCAGCGTCTTCATCAACGTCTTCATCAACGTCTTCATCAACGTCTTCATCAGCGTCTTCATCAACGTCTTCATCAGCGTCTTCATCAGCATCTTCATCAACGTCTTCATCCACGTCTTCATCAGCGTCTTCATCAGCGTCTTCATCCACGTCTTCATCAGCGTCTTCATCGGCGTCTTTATCAGCGTCTTCATCAGCGTCTTCATCAGCGTCTTCATCAACGTCTTCATCAACGTCTTCATCAACGTCTTCATCGGCGTCTTCATCAGCGTCTTCATCAGCGTCTTCATCAGCGTCTTCATCAGCGTGTTCAGCTGTTGCCTCGTTAACATACACACTGATGACGTCACCACATTTAAATTCAGACTGCTTCATTTGAACACTGAACGGCCTTTAAAGGAACATACCGCTGTTTCTCTGAGGGCAGCTACAGCTGAGTCTGATGCCAGTATTAGAAATGCTGTAACACGCCGGAGATCAATTCTTCTTCTCTGCTCTATAAGCCCACACAGGAAGTTGTGCCGCGCTGCACCTGGACACTACTGTTTTTAGAGCAGCGAAGAAGAGTTGATTCCAGGTGAGTCAGACGGAGCAACATGTTACTCCACCACCAGCAAACAGCCAGAGTCCAGCAGGCGGCAGGTTGAGTTCCCAGTTTCAACACCAGCAAACCTATGAAGTGTTTGAAGACGCATCACGAGAGCGAGCGCGAGGACACTGCTCCCCCCAAACTTCATGAGACGGTGAGGGGACGTTTCTACTGACATCTGGACCTCCGACGTGTCTTTGTCTCTCGAAGTGCTGCAAGCAAACGACTTCTTCGAATTATTTATTTCTAGATGTGTTGAAGTAATCACAGCCTTCATAGTTTCCTTCTTCAGGTGAAGCTGAGAACTCAATTCAATAAATATGAATAATTCAAAATAAAATAATTCAATCGTCAGAGTTTCATGGTAAAATTAGCAGGTGTGTTTCTGACAGCAGAGAACTGTCAACACTGTAACAGACGCCGAGAGTTCAAACTGAGACGGTTCACAGTGTAACGTCCCTGTGAACCTGAGAGAAACATCAAAGATCTTCGTCCGTCCCGTCAGAAGCCTCAGACAGCGAGACGTGCTCATTAAATATTCGTTATGTCATTAATCGTTTCATCGTTTGTGTTTAAGAAGACGAGTCGTACGATCAGCTGACAGATTATTATCTGTGTGAACATCAGAGGTGAGATCTGCATTAATGTCACAGCTGTGTGTGTGTGTGTGTGTGTGTGTGTGTGTGTGTATGTGTGTGTGTGTGTGTGTGTGTGTGTGTGTGCGTGCGTGCGTGTGTGTGTTCATGTGTGTTTTCAAGTTCAAGCAGGTCTTTAACCTCCTGTGTCCTCGTGGGATCCCTGCATCGCCTCGAGGCATGCTGGGTAAACTCCTACACACACACACACACACACACACACACACACACACACACACACACACTCTCTCTCTCTAACAAACCACAAACACACACTCAAACCCTGAAGCGAGCATTTATTCAGATCCATCAGTGTTTACTCATTAATTTCTCACTGCAATTCATCATGTCACACACACACACACACACACACACACACACACACACACACACACACACACACACACACACACACACACACACACAGTAAGTTGTTTAATCTCATTATAAACTAGCGTCCGGACGTGTCTCTCTTCCTGGGAACAGACTATTTCCTGGACTCTCTCAGGAACACAATGAAACAAATAAAGATAAAAATGTTTCTTTATTATTTTCACCTGTCGCTCGTTTTTTCTACCAGAACTTCTATTGAAGTATAAATAATGGGTTTTCTGCTCGTGCTGATACTGAACACAGGAAACAAACTGAATTAACATCCAATTAAATCCAGTTTGTTTCACAGCTCGTTGTTGATGACGGTCAGCAGCTCCAGGCTGCAGCAGCTTTAATTCACAGATGTGACGAACAGACAGAAGCAACTTCAATATTTCCCTTTTTTCTAACTATCAACTTAAAAGTGTTTCATGATGGATGTTGTGAAACCTAAAAACACTTCATGTCTTCATTCAAATAATGTTTAAAAGCTGCACAAACACACGAGAACAAACCGTGTGCATGATCCAGGACGATCTAATCACTGTTAACGACGAACATCCTGATGAAAAGAGTTCAATATTCAATATTTAAAGGTTCAATTCTGTGAATGGGTTTGATGAAGAGAAGAGAGAAGAAGAGAAATAAAGTCGAGAGCGAGGCAGATGTTTGTCCTGATGAAAACAACAGACAAAGTGAGTCTTTACCTTGAATTGAGGATCGTCCAATCACCAGCAGCTTCACAGGAGAGCCAATCAGTGAGGGAGGAATGTCCAAATCCAGGAGGAGAAGAGAAGAAGAAGTCCAGAGTCCAAATGTTCTGGTCCTGAGTAACTCCTGGGATTATAAATCTGATGAGACAGAAAGAGGAAGAAGAGAAGAAGAAGAGTGAGAGAGCAGCCGGGCTCTGCTTTCCTCTGCATCCAGGTGCATTGTGGGACGTTTTTTTCCCTGAGAACTGGGACACACACAGATCAGACTACAGCAGACTGGGAGATCAGGTTTACACACACACACACACACACACACACACACACACACACACACACACACACACACACACACACACACACACACACACACACACACACACACACACACACCTGTCCCTTTGATAACCTCTGGGTTGAATATAAACTGTATTTGCATTAAATTTGCATTTTAACATTTGAAAACTTTGGAGACGAACGAAAACATTTTCCACCACGAGACGAGTGAAGAACCAATCAGAACCAATCAGAACCGACCGCATCATCAGTCCAAACCTGCAGATCTGATGTCTCTTCTGTCAGCTGTTTTAATATTCTCAGTATATTCAGGATATTATATAATCGGCTCAAACGTTTAGTCCATCAGTCGATCAGCAGCGGCGGGTCATCAGGACCGGACAGACGTTCCAACATGTGACCCGGCGTTAACTAACGAGGTACAGGCCCTGAGACTGTAGCAGCCCCAAGTGCACATCTTTACATCTTCATGTCACGTTGTGAGATTATGAATATTAAAATACGTCCTCGTGTTGATCACCTGACACTAATGTTCAGTTCTGACTGACGAGGTCGAGGTGAACTTCTCTCCACAACAGAACCACGTGACCTCTTACATCACGTCTCAAACTCCAGTCTGAGACGAAGCCTCTCGGGCTTCACAGCAGATCTCTGCAGTGTCTCTGGATGAAGTTGTGATCCGTTCACAGAAGTCGAGCGCAGCCTGAATATTTCTGACAGCGGTTGTGTTTCCACTCGGCCCGTCAGTCAGAGATCAGCCCGGCTCAGAAGATTCACTGTGAAATGGACGGAGGAGCTGCGCTGACTGTGTGGACGTCTCTGTATTCCTGCCGCCTCTGAACGCCACTTTGAAGTCCAGAACATGTAGAAGAGCAGAAAATCATCCAGAGAGCGAAGAATCAAACAACACGTCACTCAGAGGATTCAGGCCCGAAGCTCCGACGGCTCAAAGTTTCAACTCGGTCTGAAGTTAAAGAGCGAAAACTGAGCGGCTGCAGAGTGAAAGAACGAGACGACCTGGAGGAGAGCGAGGTGAAGGAAGCGGTCACCATGAGCAGAGGCCTCTCCAACATTTCACTGCTTTCACACAGCTTGCATTATGTTACACTCTCCTTCTTTTTTTGTTGACGCAACCCAGAGATCTGTTCCACGTCTCGGCTCTAATTAGCTGCTTAATTAGAAAACGAGAGCGTCTCTGTTTGTTTTACTGCAGAACGTCTCGGCTCGCAGCGCTTTGACTCGTCTGAGGTGAAGAGACGACTCGTCTGAGGAGGATTCATCATTATTTCTGTTTGTGACTCAGTCAGAAAACTCACAAGAGTACTGACGCTCATCAGAGAGACAAACTAAGTACTGTGAGTTCAGCTCAGCGGTGAGCCGGACCCACCATCAGAACCTGAACCTTAACTGGACACTTGTTTCACAGACAGGGAGGAGGAGGAGGAGGAGGAGGAGAAGACGTCTCCATCCGTCATCGTGGCGACTAAAACAGGTTTTTAGTCCAACCCATGAAGTTCTCCCGCTGGTCCTGATCCGACTGCGACTCTGATCCGATCCAGTTTGTTCAGTTGGTCATTAATGAACTTTTGCAGCAGCAGTAAATAAAACAACAGACCTCAGCGGAGAGTCTGATGCTGCTGCCGCTCCATTACTCCCTCTGATCTGCTGCATACTGATTCATTCTGAATCACAGCTGACACGCAGCGCAGCTCCACACGCCATTACCCAGCAGCCCCTGCAGCGCGGCGCTGACACGTCGACTCACAGAGCGAACGGGGTCGCCTCATTAACCGCTTCATGTTTCCACGCTGAAATTCACACTGCAGAGCGAACGAGACCAAATCTATTTGTCTCCATTAACATGCTGCACACACACACACACACACACACACACACACACACACACACACACACACACACACACACACACACACACACACACACACACACACACACACACACACACACACACACACAGAAAGCTTCCTGTTGACTTTCTGATTGGTTGGAGGCGTCTGAACTGTGAGGAGAAACTTCACGCTGAGTCTCTCTCCTGTGCTCGTTTCTCATTGGCTGCTGAGAGGAAACAGAGATAATCTGCAGCAGGAAGCGACGGAGGACGGAGGTGATGTCACGTCGCTGACTTCACATGGAAACACATCGTTAGCTGCAGCTCCTGAAGAGCAACAGGCCGAAGCTAACGATATTTTCATTATCAGGTATTTCCTGGAATAATCGACAGCCCAGAGATCCTCAGCTCTCTGTGAGGAGCAGGAGCAGAAACATTCATATGAGAAGCTGGAATCAGAGATGTGGATGTTTTTAATCGATTATCCAGTCGTTAGTGACAATGATTGATCGAGAAGTTGTTTCAGCTCCACTGCAGAAGCTCGTAAACGTATACGAGGGTCACGATCAGAACAACTTCAGTGTTTCACACTCCAGCTCACTCAGTCTGTACGAGCAGCGACGATTCAAACACTTTTCAACCGAAACCAACGAAGACCAGACTCTAAATCATCACATCCAAAACTAGAGCGGCTCACAGACTCACTCACCGGCACCTGAACACACCTGGTGGACCGACCGGCCAACAAACCAGCGAGGCGACAACACGACCCTCCTCTGACCTCAGAGGTCGCAGGTTCGTTGGGTAACGCCTCAAATTACAAGTCAAAGAGAACAAACTGAAGAAGCTCAGTGCTGAGTTGTGTTAGTGTGAATCTCTGGTGATGTGAGAGAGAAACAAGTGAAAAGTATTTTGTCGTCTCCGACCACTGGACCTGGTGCTGAAGCACAAACTCCTTCAGTTCAGTTTGTCAGAGACAGAGACGTATGCTGCGGGTCTGTCACCAGCTGATCATGTTAACTTTGACTGTTTCTTTTCCATTAACAGGAGACTTTTAGTTTTCATGAAGAATCAGATAATGTTGAAAAATCAATGTTTACATTTGAATTCTAGCATTTCTAACTCTGCACACCTGAACACTGCAGACTGTGTGAGCTGCTCCGTGTGAAGACTGAGAGACGCTTTAGACCAAATTATGAATCAACTCATCAGAAAAATGTAAACATTACTCTGTATGATCACAATTCACCCATGAGCCCACATGCCTGAGTTATCCTGGTTCTGTTCGGTGTGCAGGAGGTCCGACACCATCAGCAGAACCTCTCTAATGAGAACATGTCACACAGAGACAGCTCTGGATCCATAACGTCACTTCATTACTTAAAGTTAAGAGAAAGAAACCTTAGCTGTGCCACAACATCATGAAACCTTCAGCAGGATGGAGGACAGCGGCGGAGCAGCCGAGCGGTCCAGACTGAACCGAACTCTACTTCAGCAGAACTCCGGCGGCTCGATGAGGCGACAAAGAGCAGAACACAGAATGAAGAGCGGCCGTCATTATGTGTGTAAATGAAGCTATTATCTGACATGGTCCAGATAACTCACTCAGCCTGCTGCCACACTCCTCCAGGCCTCCTGAGGCGGCGGCGCCCAGAGGGCAGCGAGTGGGCCGGGCCGTCAGACAGAAAACCTCGTATCAGTCACATCGTGGCCGAGAGCTGTGAGAGGGAGCGTCGCTCCGCTGCAGCTGTCAGAGGAAATAAAACAGAGGAGAGTCTGGAGCCTCTGGGTGGCGACGAGGACAGCTGAGTTATGGGTGACGGCGGTCGGCAGGTTCCAGCAAATGAGCCGAGAACATCTTCAGAGGCGAGTTCAGACGGAGAGCGAGGAAGCTGAGCAGCCAGGGAGAAAATGAAAGAACGGAGAGACGAGAGGGCGACAGAGGAGAATAATAAGAGAGATACGAGTGTGTGTGTGTGTGTGTGTGTGTGTGTGTGTGTGTGTGTGTGTGTGTGTGTGTGTGTGTGTGTGTGTGTGACACCCACTCTCATATTCCTGCTTCATGCAAACGCCGGTGGAAGCAGATTTGACTGGTATTTGGTTGTCGGCGTGCGGCGGGGGAAATCAGTTCTGCTCGACCTTCGTGTTTGTTCTGGAGAGAGAAGACGTCCTGCTTTACATCCCAACATGCTGCTGCTGCAGATCAGACGTGTGGACGGACCGAGGGCCGACGACCCCGCGCTCATCAAACAATATGTTTAATTCAAGTTTGAAATAGATTTTATTCAAGAGAGACGAGGTAAAAAAACAACTGATTAAAGCAGAGGGAGGACGAGCGCCCTCAGGAACTCTTATCTCCACACTTTCTTGACAAACAGCAGACTTTCAGTTGGTGCTCAGCGTCAGCCGGCACCGAGCTGCTCCACCCGAGACATGTTTACCGCTGGTCTCATCAGGATCATCAGGACACAAAGTTCCTGCAGTTTAAACTACTTTGAAAGCAGCTCTCCTTTAGATGACGTGCATGAAATCAGTCCTATGTTGTTTCATTTCACAGCTTCAGTGTTCGTCGTCTCCAACATCCTGAGATTCTTCTGACTAGTTCTTCTTGTTTGCAACATGTGACATGACACCGAGTCACCGCTGTTTATTCCTCCAGAGCTCCAGCAGCCGTCTGCTGACTACTGCTAACAGATTATCTGTCATGTCTGTCCCTCCCCTCCCGTCTGTACAGATGACCTACCTGTCACTCGAAGAGGCCACACCCCTAATTATGCAAAACTTTAAACCTTCATATAATTTACAGCCGTGTGAATATATAAAAGTTTGAGTCTTTGTTATCGTCCTCCTTCATATATCACACACATAGAAATGTATTCCCATACGGTTCCTCCTGTTTGTTTAATGGAAGTACAACAGGAACCGATCCATGCAGAACTCCACGTTCTGGTTCCGTCAGACTGGATCTGATCCTGCTCTCGGTCCTGCTTCACGCTCACGCTCTCTGCAGCCTCCGTTCCTTCGCCCGTCTGCGGGTTAATAAGTGTAAATCTGCTGCAGGAAACTGTCAGACGTGTCACCTCATGCAGATTCACTGTGGCTGTTAAACCCTCAGCGGGTTAACACGCTCTGCACGCTCACAACACGCTCCACAGGCTGCAGCTTTACATCTGACGGCTGACCTTCAGCTCCTACCTCACAGCTCTGTCTCACACACACACACACACACACACACACACACACACACACACACACACACACACACACACACTCACACACACACACACACACACACACACACACACACACACACACACACACACACATGAAGTGTGTGTGTGTGTGTGTGTGTGTGTGTGTGTGTGAGTGTGTGGAGATGATGCAGCTGAATGAGGAGCATCACGTGACGCGCTGCCAGCAGCTACGTGTGATAATTAAGTGTTAATGAATGTGTAAATGTGTCCGTCAGACTGTGACGCTGGAGCAGCTCGTTGTCTGCACGTTCATTCAGAGCTCGTCTGTTTTACATCCTTTAACGTGGACAAACTGTTAGCATGCCAGCTAACCGGCAGCAGCGGACCAGAGACAGGCCGCAGCTGTAAGTGACACTGAGCTACACTTCAAGTACAAACAGCCACCTAACAAAGATGGAGACTGGAGGTAGTTAGCTTAGCTTAGCATAAAGACTGGAAGTGGGGGGAAACAGCTAGCCTAGCTCTGTCCAAAGTACAAACATACACCTGCCAACACCTCTGAGGCGAACACATAAACACAGTGTGAAGTCAGAGGTTCATTAAGAAACTGGACTCAGGGTCGGCTGATGTCGTCTGTCAGAGCTCTCCACTGCATCTCATGGGCTTCATCAGCAAATACATCTCCAGCATGTAGGTCATGTGATGACGCTGCCAGCCCTCCTGATGTTCCCAGGAGCTTCCTGTATTTGTGTTCTGTGTATAATCTACTGTTCTGTGTATAATCTACTGTTCTGTGTAGAATCTACTGTTCTGTGTATAATATACTGTTCTGTGTATAATCTACTGTTCTGTGTATAATATACTGTTCTGTGTATAATATACTGTTCTGTGTATAATCTACTGTACTGTGTATAATCTACTGTTCTGTGTTCTGTGTATAATCTACTGTTCTGTGTATAATCTACTGTTCTGTGTATAATATACTGTTCTGTGTATAATCTACTGTTCTGTGTATAATATACTGTTCTGTGTAGAATCTACTGTTCTGTGTATAATATACTGTTCTGTGTATAATCTACTGTTCTGTGTATAATCTACTGTTCTGTGTATAATCTACTGTTCTGTGTATAATATACTGTTCTGTGTATAATATACTGTTCTGTGTATAATCTACTGTACTGTGTATAATCTACTGTTCTGTGTTCTGTGTATAATCTACTGTTCTGTGTATAATCTACTGTTCTGTGTATAATATACTGTTCTGTGTATAATCTACTGTTCTGTGTATAATATACTGTTCTGTGTAGAATCTACTGTTCTGTGTATAATATACTGTTCTGTGTATAATCTACTGTTCTGTGTATAATATACTGTTCTGTGTATAATCTACTGTTCTGTGTATAATATACTGTTCTGTGTAGAATCTACTGTTCTGTGTATAATATACTGTTCTGTGTATAATCTACTGTTCTGTGTATAATCTACTGTTCTGTGTATAATATACTGTTCTGTGTATAATCTACTGTTCTGTGTATAATATACTGTTCTGTGTATAATCTACTGTTCTGTGTATAATATACTGTTCTGTGTATAATCTACTGTACTGTGTATAATCTACTGTTCTGTGTTCTGTGTATAATCTACTGTTCTGTGTATAATCTACTGTTCTGTGTATAATCTACTGTACTGTGTACTTTTCTCACTACATGTCAGAGCTTCGGAGGCTACAAGAGCTGTGATTGGTCAGTTTGGGCTGTTTGTGTTTCAGTGTAGTGTAACAGTGAATACGGTCACTATAGATTAACAAGTGACACGTCCATTTAATGCCGTCACATCTGACCCTCCCTTCAAAACTTCACTTCACAAACAGGAAGTGTGAACATGAAAATGTTACTCGCTCCGTCTCTCACTGTTTGAGGACACGGTCCAGGAGACTCGCTGTAAAGTGCCAGAAACGAGTTGATGCTGAATCAAAACTCTGACTGGGTCGAAAGCTCCAGAACAAGCGAGAATTTGGACCCAGAGTTCACATTATTCTGTCCACCTGTGGTGCTCAAACATCAGGAAGAGGCGAACACCTCCAACATGGCCGACAGCGCTGCAGCCAACAACAAACAGGACGAACTGCAATAAATTCAGATTGTTTTAATCTGGGTTTAATATTTGTTGTTTTTTCACCTGTTTGAATGTGACATCACATAATTATCTGCATTTTGTTCATAATGAGTCAACAAACAGCTTTAATGATAATGAGTTCAGTCATTAACCCGAACACACGCTTTCTGTTTCCAGCAGGACAAAAAGGTAAATCTGCTGCTAATAACTCAGGAGATTAGAGCTGAACGGCTAATCCACACATTGTTCTGGATTCAATGAGTGTGTGTGTGTGTGAGAGTGTGTGTGTGTGTGTGTGTGTGTGTGTGTGTGTGTGTGTGTGTGTGTGTGTGTGTTGTCTAGAGTGGATAAAGTGTGTTTAGATGACTGAATAAAAGTCTTCAAGTTAAAACTGGTAAAAATACAAAAAAAACAAAAAAGAGGAGCCAACAAACACACACACACAGACACACACACACACACACACACACACACACACACACAGAAACAAACACACACACAGTTTGAGTGTGAAATGCGCTGCAGCCGCTCTGCACATGTTTGGCAGCGAGTTGATCCTGGTAGCTTGGAGGTCAGCCAACACACACACACACACACAGACACACACACACACACACACACACACACACACACACACACACACACACACACACACACACACACACACACACACACACACACACAGGGTCAGTGTGTGTGTTACGCTCAGACACTGGAGCAGCAGCACATGTCGAAACAAACACAGGTGGCGTCGAGCGGCTGACGAGAAGCAGAGCGCCGTCGCGGCGTCACGCACACACATTCTTCACATTGCTCGTGTTGGAGATAACGCTGAGGTTCCTCCACAGTCACGTCTGAACGTCTTCATCTGCTGCGCTCTGTTACCAGGACGTGCGAGCGCTCAGCTGTGACCTGCAGGTAACGATCCTGCGGCCTCACGGGACGCCATGTCGGACGTGAGCGGCAGATTAACATGGCCGCCGCCACCGCTTCCGCCTGATCAGAAGAAACAGAAGCTGCTGACGAAGCTGAAGAAACAGGACGAATACTAAAACTACTGAGAGCGAAGAGACGACTGCAGACCGAGATAAACATCTAACACAAGATGTGGCCACAAGTATGTGGACGCTGGGCCAGTGATCAGCTGTTAGTAGAGAAAAAGACAACGAGGTGAACAAATCTTATCGTGTGTTATTAACATGATACCAACACTTTTTAAAATCAGAGAGGACAGATGTGATCAGGTCCAACCTCCACAGTCTGAATCTAAAGAGATGTTCTGATGGATCCGTCTGCTCTCCTGCCGGCTGCACAGGAGCTGAGTGATGTCATCCAGATGTTCAGCTCCATGTTTCATCTTTACTCTGCTGTTATTGGATTAACCTGCACGCAAACATGCTGACCGACGAGTTCAAGAAAAGACGAGTCAGTCCGACATTATGTTATTTCAAAGTGATGATTCAAGGCTTCGTCTCCTGCGGTTCCAGTTCATTTCAGCTCTAAACTCGTCCTCAGTCTGTTGTCACTTGATTAAAACTCTTGTTTCTCTGCAGTCACATTAACTTGTGCAGACTCTCCGCAGCAGAGACTCAGTTTCAGTGATACACTGACACAAAGCCTGCAGCTGCACAGAAACAAAGGAAGTGTGAAGCTGTCAGGAGCAGACTGTTTCTGCTGTCAGAGCGCCGCCGCCGCCGCCGCCGCCGCCGCCGCCGCCGCCGCCGCCGGACGGACCCGCCGCTGCATGTAAAGGTCAGACTGATGAAATGACAGAGAGCTGCAGGACACGTGTCTGATGGAAACACAGCAGCAGAGCGAGGTCGACCACACACAGTCATCCATCTTCATCTGAGACACCGTTTACCAGAAACCTCAGTGACACCAGGGGAGAGAGGGGGGGGGGCTGTGAAGCAGAACCAGAACAAGAAGAAGAAAGTGAGGATGGATGTCTGTGTGTGTGTGTGTGTGTGTGTGTGTGTGTGTGTGTCTGTGTGTGTGTGTGTGTCTGTGTGTGTGTGTGTGTGTCTGTGTGTGTGTGTGTGTGTGTGTGTGTGAGCAGACAGGCAGAACATGAAAACACACAGATTCACAAGAGTCGACCTGCACAGAGACACAACACACAACCTTCAGCCAATCAGCTCTCAGCGCTCCTGAAGAGAAACCATCACTCAGGAAGCGTCATCATCACGGACAGCTCAGTCAACATGACGACGGCCATTTTGTTTGTTCCATTTCCTGTTGAGTCTCTTTAACGAGTCAAAAGTCTCCAAACACACAAACATCCAACCACCGATCCAGTCACCAACAGCACCAGACTCCCTCAGGAAATGTGGTGATTTTAAGAGTTGTTGAGTTGGAGACACTTTATAAACTGTGTGAAACTCTGTCTCTGACTCATTCTGACTGATTTGTTCCTTCTTGTAAATTCAGCAAATGTTCTCCATGAACTTCTTTCTGTCTTTGAGCAGAAACATGGAGTCTGTTTGTCAGTGATGGACGGGTCTGTTTCATATCGAGCAGGAAGTGACATCACATCACAGGTGGTCACTAATCAATTATATTTCAACATGTAGTTAATGAGGTAAATCATAATAAAGGCTTTGAGTTTCAAAGATACGGACGATATTTCACCCCAGAACAAACTGTTGGACATCTCCTGCCTCACACCTGCAGTCTGGATAAAACATCTGATGCAGTTCAACATGTTGTAGAGAAGAGAGGAACAAGAGCGAACCGATCCTGATGAGTCCTGCAGCGTAACCGGACAGAAACACAGGAGGAGATTCAGAGGGAGATGTTGGCAGCTGATCTTGAACAGGACCACAGCAGAGATGTTGATAACATTTAAATGCATCTTAAAAGCTTTTTTTATGTCGTTAAAGGTCAGATGATCCGTCATGTTAATATGTAAAACAACAGCAATTGAAAAGGCACTTGAATCATGAAGGTTTCAGGCGTCTGCAGGTGGATTTTTATAGAAATGTAAAGAAATCAACATCCGTCTGCAGGAAGGAAGAAATCTAGAGATCAGCAGGAAAGTAAACAACTTTAACTGATGAAGTAAAGCTCGAAAAAGTTCATTCAGTCCAGGAGATTCAATCCAATAACGCTGCATAGACGCTCAGTTTACTGATCGATAACCTGATACAAAGTGATCCATCAGAGCCTTCTATGAACCCTCTCCTGTTTGTTGGAGGACGAGCTGACAGAATAAGAAATAAAGTAAAAATTGTACTATTGTGTCAAACTTTCAGCATCAACATTCACACCGAGGCTGTGAATGTTCACACGCGACGCCCACCGTCCTCACAGCGTCTCCAGCTCCACAGCAGGAAGTCCACCAGCTGTCCTCACACACGCAGAAATATGGTTCAACTGTCGGCCGGTCGGGAAAACTACCCGTCCTCCACGCTCGGAGTTAGTTGGTGTAAAAACCAGTGTGAGGTCGGTTCAGGTCGTCTTCACTCACAGACACGTGCGCTGTCAGCACGGCGTCGGATTCAAGCCGCTAACATCTCTTACTTTTAGTTTAAAGCCACAAAATGTAACCTTCAGGAGAGATTCTGCAGCTGGAGCCCGAACCAGCCCAGAACATCTGGATCTGACTTCTGACAACATGTCGCTTCAAAAAACTGCAGAATAGTTAAAAGTGTCGACAGCTTCACTTCTATAAATAAGGAAAAGGAATAAATATACAATATCCTGTTGTTGTGGCCTGAGGGGACGTCTCCTCGCAGCTCGGACCGGACCAGGTGACTGGACGACCTCACACTTTATTTTA
>NC_140201.1:943673-956173 GCF_965226575.1 Pagrus pagrus | reverse complement strand
GAAGCTCGTCTGTTCGTCTCTGCACTAATGAAGCTGAAGAGAAAAGGAGTGTGAGACGAGTCCTGCGGGACGGACGGGGACGACACCGAGCTGAAGTTCAGCTCATAATGATCACACAGGTCCAACAGAACCACAGAACTGAAGGCACAGACAGGGAGGAACAATGACATGAAGCACACACTGGCCTCTCCATCACCTCCACGTTTCACACAGAGATCACACAACAACACACGACGAGGACTTTTCTTCAGCCGGCGCTGCTTTCTCACCCGACTGTGCGGTTCTGGAAGGACCGCCGGACCTCGCTGTCGCCCCGATGCTCTGTTTTTATGTTTTCTCATATTTCAGTAAAGCCTTTCTAACACCTCGGAGACGACAAGTGAAACGAAGCTTTTGGTCGCTGTTTAAAAAAAACGACACTAAGCTAAAAAGAGCTAGCTGCTAGCTGCTGGACTCGTGTTTGACTCAAACACTCAGAGAGCTCCACTCCGTCATCCGTCTGCTGGTTTATCAGCTCCGCTGCCTTGCTCGAGGGAGAAGGGAAGTGACCTGTGACCTGTAGTAAAGCTCAGGCCTCAGGACATCAGTCCTGTTTCAGGGTGGTTATCGCAGTGACCTGGCGTCCCCGCCTGAGTGTCAGAACCGGACTGAACGGATCATCAGACGTCCTCAGAGACACTAACACACCTGTTAGTGAGCCGAGCTGCTCTCACACACACACTGAACATTATTAATGTCTCTGAGACGGACCAACGTTTTCACTGACGTGATGGTCTTCAGTTTACTGTCAGAGAGGAAACAGCTGACAGAGTCACACTGATTAATCAATTATCAATGAGTCGATCCTGCAGCACTGATATCTTCAGATGGATTTCCTGCTGTGAGACGAATAAAAGATTATTTTATCTTATTATTATTGTTGTTATTAAACTTCCCTTCCTTCCTTCCTCTCCTCACTTCCTCACTTCCTCACTTCCTTCCTGCTCGGAGACAAATAAAAAGTGAGCTGGAGGACAGAGACGTTTCCTGCTGTCAGGAGCTACATCACACACACACACACACGCACACACACACACACACACACACACACACACACACGCACACACACATATGTCATCACAATCCCACCGCTCGTTCCTGGCATCTGCATCTCTCACACACACACACACACACACACACACACACACACACACACACACACACACACGGTGGATTAGAACAAAAGGCGAGTCCCGCGGCTCAGATTTGCTCGGAGAACATAATGGCTGATGACACGCGGCAGTTTGGAGGCTTTCACAGCGACGCCGCTAATCTTCCTGCTCTGGAATAACATTATTCTCTCCGCTTCCTCCTCCTCCTCCTCCTCCTCCTCCTCCTCCTCCTCGCCGCCCGCCCACCGGGGACTACCAGGTTATTGTGTCCAAACGCACCCCAAGGTTAAGACACACAATGGCCGGGCAGCGGAGAGCGATCAGCCCGTCGGCTGACAGATTTGTGAGGCAGGAGCTGGTTCGTAAACACAAAGACTGGTTTCAGACTGAAACACCTTCAGACGAGTCGGACGAACAAAGAGGACGGAGGAGACCGGAGGAGGGGGGGCGACCGGAGGACTGGTGTTAATCCTGCTTCATAATCTGTGTTTGACAAAGAAACACGACCTCTGACCTCTGACAGCCGTCTGTCCGTGTCCGATGTCTGAATGCAATAATGTGAGAAAATGGAAAGTCAGAGGAAGTTTGGTCCACAGACCTGCAGGAGCAGCTGAGGAGTTAATAACACGCCCAACACACCTGATATGGATCATTCAGAACCAAAAACCATAAAGATTATTAGTAATCAACGAGACCGATAACTGAAAACTGAACTGATTTACATTTGCAGTAAAAATGTAAATCTTTGCTACTTAGTTATTCATGCTGGATGTGTTGGATTTGATGAGAGACAGACGGAGACGTGCTGCATCACAGCCACATTAATTCAGCTCAATTCATTCATTTTATCAGCAATCAACACAAACAATCACAGATACTGATAATCTGAGCGATGCTGATGATCGACCCAGATAATCTGTGTACGGCCTGTAAGACCATCAGACGTGTCCACGCAGCTCGGCTGCTGCGGTCGCAGTCTGCAGACGGTATTCACTGCAGCTGCTAAGCTAACAGTGTTAGCATCAGGTAGCTTTCTGATCAATAAAAGTTTGAACTTCTGGGGGGAAGACGTCTTCTGGTGACGACGAGCCTGAGAGAAAACAGTCAAATGGTTCTGATCCAAACGAGGAAGCAGCTTTTTTTTGTGAGATTAAATGTTGACGTGATGAATATTAATGTAAATGTAACTAACAGCTGGACTGTGTGGACGAGGCAGCAGACAGACGCAGCTGCTGGTTTCATCCAAACGTTCAGACACAAACTTGTGCTCCACATCTGGACACAAATAGAAAAAGTTGATGAAGTGGCTGTTTGGGCCAAATGTTCTGATCCACATTTGGACTAAAGAGGTCGGAACCACTGAGGGAAATTAAAGCAGCAGCTTCATTTGTACAATTTACTAAAACAGGTTCAGAAGAAGAAGAAGATCACAAACTGATCTGAGGACGCGATTCACAGCCTGAAGTCACATGTGCAGAACTTTCCTTAGAAAAATCATGTTTTAAGTTTTCTTATCGTATCACAGTGAACTTCTGAATAATAAAAGCTCTGCTGGTTAAATGTTCTGACTGTTTCTTCTTTTACTTCTTCAAACAGAAGCATGAGTCCAGAGTCGGGTCTGAGCAGCACCGACACTTCCTGTTTATTAACCTTAAATAATAAGTTCATTAATCTTAAAGACTTCATCACTTTTCACTGTTTTCTGACATTTTAACGACTAAATGATTCAAGAATTAATCAGAAATAGTGAAATAACTTCATATTTAATGAATTAATTGTTTGTTGCAGATGTTTATTGAATCATTTCTAACCTTTATATTTAATCTGATCACTAACATCTGATTATGAAGACGAGCAGCGTGTACAGCCTCTCTGATTGGAGGAGATTTCCTCCTACAAGAGTTATATTTTAACGTTTCACCTCGTAACTCTGAGACGATCAGCTCGTAAACATTAATGTCGGCCGTTAAAACCGTCGGTTCCTCTGTTAATGTGAGTTTAACCTCCGTCACTGAGACGAACACGCATGTGGACAAACTCCAGCTGATCTTTGTGCAGCCGCACTCTGCTGCCACAAAGCATCAGTGTTGACATTAATAATTCAATATCCGCCTCGTAATTGGCGGCTAATTGCTGGAACGGTCCTTCCCGAAGTGACGACTGCGTTTCTGCGACTCATCACTTTCCTGAGACAAACAGAAAGCAGCCGCAGGAAGTCGTTTATTCTGTCATTCAGCGACACGATGTCGTTAACGAGGAGCCACTTCAGTCTGAGTCTCATCACAGCTGATCCTCACAGCTGATCCATCACAGCTGATCCATCACAGCTGATCCTCACAGCTGATCCATCACAGCTGATCCTCACAGCTGATCCATCACAGGGCTGATCCATCACAGCTGATCCATCACAGCTGATCCATCACAGCTGATCCTCACAGCTGATCCATCACAGGGCTGATCCATCACAGCTGATCCTCACAGCTGATCCATCACAGCTGATCCCTCACAGCTGATCCATCACAGGGCTGATCCATCACAGCTGATCCATCACAGCTGATCCCTCACAGCTGATACATCACAGCTGATACATCACAGCTGATCCATCACAGCTGATCCATCACAGCTGATCCATCACAGGGCTGATCCATCACGGCTGATCCCTCACAGCTGATCCCTCACAGCTGATCCATCAGGGCTGATCCCTCACAGCTGATCCATCACAGCTGATCCATCACAGCTGATCCCTCACAGATGATCCATCACAGCTGATCCATCACAGCTGATCCCTCACAGCTGATCCATCACAGCTGATCCCTCACAGCTTATCTATCACAGCTGATCCCTCACGGCTGATCCATCACAGCTGATCCATCACGGCTGATCCATCACAGCTGATACATCACAGCTGATACATCACATGACCTCAGTGTGACCAGGATTCACTCTGACAAACATGTCTGAAGACTTTCTGCTCAGTTTCACATCCTGAAGACAGAAAATTATTTTCTTTGGAGGTTTTAATCCAAAACGTTCGACTCTCTTCATGCCACACACCAGGACCAGTACCAGGACCAGGACCAGGACCAGGACCACAAACAAAGCTGTTTTCTTTCTGTTTTACTTCATTTCAGGAGGTCGAGTTTCAACTAAAATATAATCGTCTGGCTGCACAAACATGACGAGTTCAGTACAAATGTGGATCTGCAGATTATAAACATGTGAGAATCATCAACCCAGCGAACAGCTTCCAGCAGAAACAATCAAACATCACAATAGTTTCTGATGAAGTTTCTTTTGTGCGACCCGTTTCATTAACGGCAGTGAAGGTGGTTCTGGAGTGAGACCGTCGATGGTTCCGTTGATGAAGAACGATCGACCTGCAAACCTTTTAGTTTGTCTTTGCTCGTTAAGAACATGAAACACAGATGATTCTGAGTGAAGCACCGGACCGGGCTCAGAACAGGACCTGAAACCATCAGTCCGTCTAATCGACTGACAGGAAACTCAGAAGGCAAAACAGGATAAATTATCAGTCATATGATTTTAATCAGAAGCTTCAGTCGGACTGATGTCGACATGGATCCATCAGCTGATCGTCACATGTGATCAGTTCCAGGTCCGACAGAACATCAGGAATCTACATGAATCTTCACATTAGGGCTGTAGCTATCGATTCTTTTTGGAATCGATTAATCTAGCACTTTATCGATCGATTAATCGATTAATCGTATATATATATATTATTTTTTTTTTGCATTTTTAAACAACCAAAACAAATAATGCATGATGAAAATGATTTGGCTGTAAAATGATCAACCATTTGGCTTTTATTTCTTAAAAAAACAGAGGTATTTCTTACATCTCAAACATTTGGCTCCAAAACTTTATTGCAATTTACCCATTTAGTGCAAGTGCTAACAATTAAATAACAATACAGTTTCAACTTACTGTAAAACATGTATAACATGTAACACTATGAATCAATACAAACTTAAATAGTAACGGCCATTTTGCCTTAGTGTTGCCTTATACAACATTACAAAAAGGGATTGCACCTTCTAACCACCTACTAACAAATAATATATAATCTCTGGGATAGGCCTATTTGCTATGGTAACCTAGCAACCTATGTGTGTGCACGCATGCTGTGTTATATATAATTTTATGTTATACATAGCACCAAATCACAACAGAAGTCATTTAAGGTCACTTTTCCTATAGAACCGGTCCGGACCGTGTTCGTTTAATTAATAATTTCTTCATCGTCGCGCATCTACAATTCTCCTCCGCTCTGTTTTACGAAGGGAGGAGCTCCGGACCGACGTAAACAAACACACGTGCACACACACACACACTTACAGACAGACAGAGAGAGAGAACATGTCACGTCGGTCTCAACTGTCTGTAAAGCAGATATCATATCTACGTTTTTTAAACGCGCACAAACTGATTCTGCTCTGGCATGTCATCTCGAGCCTTCGCAGTTCTCCGTCGTGGTGGCGGATACGCAATGCAATCTCCCCCGGGCTGCTGGAGAACCAGCGTGAGGACGTGAGTTTAGAGGACCAATCACAGCCCTTGCCGTCTCCGTTTCCCCTCGACGGAGTGACGGACACTTAAAAAATCTTTCATGCGCCCGGAGAGTGCGGAGAGGCTCTCCGTCAGGCTCTCCGGCGACGGCTCTCCGTGTCCGTGTACGGCACTTTACGCAGTAGTAACAACGGTCCGTGTGGAACATTCAAGATCCCTGCGCGTCATAGGAATTTAACGACGCTTCGAGGCAGAGTTTTTGCCTCGACCAATTTTTGTAATCGAGTAACTCGAGTAACTCGATGAATCGTTACAGCCCTACTTCACATTATAATAAATGGACTTCATCTTCTTCTGCGTTGTTTTCATATCGACGTGTATCAGGCGACGTTCATAAATCTGAGATCAGTCGTCTGATGTTCTCACCTCGACATGAACCACAGACTGTTCTGAGTGAAACACTGGACCGGGCTCAGTACCGGTCGGATCAGGATCAGGAGCTAAATCAACCCATCAGTCACATACGAGACGGACGGAAACTCAAGGAGTCAAACTTCATCATAAATCTGCTGCTGATGTTTCAATAATTCATTTTCTTCTGATCAGTTAATCAACTGAACGAGCTCGTCATGTTCTCAAAACATCACGACCAGGTTCTGATAACTGGTGTTTAATCCATCTTTACCAACGTTACCACTGGACCGGGCTCAGAACTGGTCCTGACTCAGAACCAGGACCAGGACCAGGATCACATCTTCAAACAGCAGAAACCTGCTGCGGGGTCACACGACACAGAACCTGAACATGTTCTGGTTTCTAACTCAACAAGAAGCTGAAGACGTCATCCTGGACTTCAGGGACCAGTGAGGAGCATCCGGACCGGACCTGAAGGATCCGGATCCGGGTGCAGAGAGAGACACGGGACACCCCCTGATAATCCTCCACATTACAGACTCAGCAGGAGACGAGCCGATCCAACGGACTGGAGGAGGAGCGGAGCATGATGGGAGGCTGCACGCACACACGCGCGCACACACACACACACACACACACACACACACACACACGCACACACTGCCTGTTGTTGTCGGGGTGACTGACAGCCATCAATCAAAGCAGCTAAACACACACACGCACACACGCACTCCATCTGGTGACGCGCAAAAACGCACAAACCCGCCCCGGTGCGTCCCGCAGCTCTGCGTTTCAACACGCACACTTAACTGGCACACGCGCACACACACATGAATGAGCAGACAGAGGAGGAGGAGGAGGTGCAGGAGGTGCAGGAGGAGGAGGAGGTCGAGGTTTCCTGCAGGAGCAGAAGCGGAAACTCACCTCTGTGTGTCCGGATCTCCTCAGACCGGAACAGACTCGGTCTGGACTCGTTCAGTCTCATAAATCCACAACAGTCCGTTTAGATCCACAAAACGGGACCGAACCGGCGGGAAAATCCTGGTCCAGCACGCGCCGCTGCAGGTATAAATCCACCGCGAGCCGCCGCCGGAGAGCCGCGAGACGGAGCGTCCTGCCCGGGTCCAAACACACAATGAGGCGGCTCCGCTCAGCGCAGCGGCTCCGGCTGCATGACACGCCCTCCTCATTATCATAATAGACCCCCCGCAGCCAATCACAGGGCGGGACCGCAGCGGCTGGCTCCGCCCCCTCTTCAATTTAAAGACACTGTGGTGGATTTAATGAACAAACCATTAAAATGTCTTTAATTAAAATAAAACATGACAGATGGTTTTATTTGAATCCTCCGTCAGTCGCGGGTCTGTCGGCCTGAATGTGACGACACACCTGCAACCTTCAGTGCAGCCGATGGAAACATGGAATAAACTCACTGTGTCAACAAAACACTTTACATCAATGTTACACTCAGTCCTGATCAGATGCACCAAACATTCATCCTCAGGATTTAACGCTGTAAAAAGTGACGTTAGTGACGTGACGTCTGAAGTGAAGACACACTAACGTGATTTTCACTGCAGGTCTGACCTCTGCAGGAGCCCCCTGCAGGACAGGAGGGGAACAGCAGGTGTCGGGGCCGTCGGCCTGTCCAGTGGCAGATTCTGGAAAAAGACGCGACAATAAGAATCAAACTAAACGTCTTCAGTGTCAAACAACAACAACAACAACAACAACAACAACAACACCACACAGTCACAGACTCAGTCCTCCTCTACTCAGCACCTCTGTCCTCATGTCCTCATGTCCTCATGTCTTCATTTCTGTTTGTCCCTCCTCCTCCTCTTCCTCCTCTTCCTCCTCCTCCTCCTCCTCTTCCTCCTCCTCCTCCTCCTCCTCCTCTTCCTCTTCCTCCTCCTCCTCCTCTGTTTATGAAAAACAACAAATTAGAGGATATGAGTTAGATGTCTGGGGAAATAAGCTTTTGATTATGCCTGAGTTAACGTTCCTGTGTGCCTGATTAAACTGTGATGTCTGCGTCTCCAGTCTGTCCTCCGTCTCCAGTCTGTCCTCCGTCTTCACTCTGTCCTCCGTCTTCAGTCTGTCCTCCGTCTTCACTCTGTCCTCCGTCTTCAGTCTGTCCTCCGTCTTCACTCTGTCCTCCGTCTTCACTCTGTCCTCCGTCTTTACTCTGTCCTCCGTCTTCACTCTGTCCTCCGTCTCTGTCCTCCTTCTCCGTCCTCCGTCTTCACTCTGTCCTCCCTCTGTCTTGACTCTCTGTCTCCGGCTAATTCAGGCTAACATGCAGCTATCAGGCTAAAATCATCCTGTTCAGTCTCATGCAGCTGTTTGTGCAGTTTGAGGGTGGGTTAGTTGGTCAACAGTGTGCTCTTATTTTGAAAGAAAGGCACAATGAGTAGATAGTAGAACCTCTCCGGTCAGGTTCAGGCACAAGAACCACAGAAACAGCTGGAGACGTTTTGACTTCCTGTTAAAAACAGCTGGTTCTGACATGCTGTTATACACGTTGCTGATTGGGTGACACCTCTGACACGCCCACCAAGCGACAGGAAACGGACCTCAGAGCCTGTTTGACAACGTTTGGAGGAAACACGTCGCTCATCTGGAAACTGGACCGAGACGTCGCTCCACATTTCACTGAACGAGTTCCTGGTTTTGGTTTTGGCTCTGATACTACATCACCCATGAGGCTCAGCTGCCATTGCTATGGAAACGAGATGGTAACAGGTGCGAATCTCGTCACCATAGCAACTGAATTCATCCAAAATGGATCCAGGAAATTAAAACAGAGTTAAGATGAAGTTTGTGTCGTTAGCATCAACAGCTGACTGTACTCAGCATCTAGGTCTGAAAAATACGTCCGACCTGCAGTCTTTCTGCTGGCCAGCAGGGGGCGACTCCACCGGTTTCAAAACAAAGTCTGATTTCTATGTAAGCTTATGAGAAAATGAACCCACTTCTCAGTTGAATTATGACCTCAGTGAACAGTTTCCTGATGAGTTTACGATCTTAATCTGTAGTTTCAAGCCGCCTTCACACAGCGTGATGTTCATCGTTGCCAGATTGAATCTCATTCGTATCCAATCAGGACGTCCTCAGCTCCGCCCTCTTGTCCAAATATGGTCACTTCTGGATCGTGAAAATCACGATAGCAACCGGCGTGAAATGCATCCTGGGAGTCGTAGTTCAGACTTCCTGTATCTTTGACATTTCACCAGAGAGCCAGATATTTTCTAACATCTTTAGTTCTGCTGATTCTCATGCAGCGCTCCGGCTGTGAGCCGGTCACACTGTCGGGTCGGCCATAACCCAGTATTCAAGCATTTAAATTAAACTTTCCACCTGATGTGAGATGAAAAGTCAGAGGATCATCAAAGTTATTACACTTCATCCCGAGGGGAACATGAAGGAGTGAAGCAAATCAAAGTGACAGATTTTATAGGGAACATTTGGCTGTTGCCTCGAGGGACGGCTGAAATATCTCAACAATATTCAGACAATCGTGGGGACGTTTTGTAGAAAGATTCACTGGATCCTGCTGCTGGAAACGTCTTCATGAAAAACAAATGATCATTCAAATTAAACCTCAGTCACTGTTGGCTCCTCTGACACAGCTGACATCACCGCTCCTCTGTTTGGTATGAAACAGCAGCAGAACGACGGCGGTCTGCAGTCTGATGTAAACAGCAGATTACAGCTCATATACAGTACAGCTCACATATTAAACAGCAGCAGCAGCAGCAGCCTCGCTGAGTCTCCACAGAATGAAATGCATGAAATAAATAAATGTATGAGCGTTTCCATTTCATCCATCGACTGCGGCAGCTTGAAGTCGTCACTCTCGCTGCTATCGAAACAATAAATCAGCGACGTCCGACCCCTCGGGGCTCCAACTTTAAACACATCAACACACACACCTTCATCAGAGCCTGTGAGTGTGTCGTCGCTGCACAATCTGTGTGTGTGTGTGTGTGTGTGTGTGTGTGTTTATGCTGCTAATATGTGTGTGTGATGTGTAATGTATGCACGACATCTGCGTAGGAGCAGCTTATACACGACTGAGAGGTAAAATGTGTCGGAAAAGTAGGAAACAGGGCCCATATGGCTCCTCATCAGAGTTAATGTTTTCATATAACACACACACACACACAGACACACACACACACACACACACACACACACACACACACACACACAGACACACACACACACACACACACCCGGTCAGAACAGCTGCTGAGTTACACTCTCATGTAAATGAGTCTTTGGTGGATAAATCTGCAGAGTAACTTTCCTTCAAACTCTGAATAAACTGATTTCAGTAACTTTGAGTCTTTGGTGGTTTCCTGCTTCAGAACTTTGTCCCTGCAGGCCACCGTACCCTCCCTGTGACCCTGTGATCTGAGAGTTTGTCCCCTCTGCACAGCGCTCACATCGTTTTCAGTCTTACTCAGTTAAAAACATGCTTGAATATTATTGAATAATCCAATATCGGCTGCTGTAATCAATATTTTTCACAATATTAAATATCAAACATCTTCAGCATCTTTGGACTTTAACATATGTGCAATATATTGTACTGTGCTTTATCAAATGTTTTAATGAGGACAGACATAATTACTTACATTAGTGTTTATATTGTATATATTATAGTCACTGTTTGTTTGTTTATTGTTTATTGTCTTCAATGCATGCAGCTTATTCAACAAGAATAATTCCTCGTCGGTGTGAAATCCCTCTTGGCAACAAATCTGTTCCTGATTCTGATTCTGATTCTGATTCTGATAATGTGGGTTCAGTTGTTATCAGTGGCTTTATTCTTGTTCCCTGCTGCTTTTTAAATGTTTTACATCATGATGTAATCTTCTACTCGTGCTGACCCCAGGAAGAGCAGCTGCCACCTCAGAAGTGACTGAAGAGGATCTGAACAAATAAGATAGATAAATCTTTGGGAGAACATGAACGTCTGAATCACATCATCAGAATCCATCTCAGAGTGGTTGAGATGTTCGCTGGTCGCATGAATAAAAACTCTGTGTGTGTGTGTGTGTGTGTGTGTGTGTGTGTGTGTGTGTGTGATGGATTACAGTCTGATAGGAAGTGATGCTGCTGCAGCAGAAAGCAGCTGTGTGTGTGTAACAGTTGATGTGAACCAACGTGTGACTGATTGTTGCTGCAGCTGCACGACGTTCAGCAGCTTCATTAGCATGACAGCTAACAGCGCTAACACCGCTACATGATGTATATGTTCAGTTCACACTGAACGCTGATGTTACACTCAGACATCTGAGCCGGGTTTAAAGCTCCACGATTGACTCTGTCTGTTATAAGAACAGAGCTGTGCTAACTGTAGCTGCAGTCTGTGCCTCTAACACATATGTACTGCTAGCGTTAGCATTAGCAGGCCTGATAAACATCAGTGGGAGAACGACAATAAGTGGTGGAGAGATCTCAACTAGTGTTTTCAGCAAAACATCATATTTCTCACTAACTCACAAGATTCACATAAGGATATGTACAGTGAGGACAGAAATATCTCTACTGTAGGAAACATTTTTTAATTTCTTAAAATAAAAAAACAATTCAGACCAAAATACTTTGAAAAGAAAAAACCTTATGCAGTGTGGAAGTTCTCAATGGAGAATCACGATCAAACACACTGTAGTTATTTGTTGAGAGCAAAGAAAAGCGCGGAATGACTCTTTATAAATGTGACCTGGACAGGAAGTGAAGATAATGTAGCCTGAACACAGAGACACACACACGCACACACACACACACACACACACACACACACACACACACACAGTGAAAGCTGAACAATAAGCTGCAGTAATAATTCAGCAGTATGGATCACATCTTTCATTTAAACAGTGTTCGTTGATTATTGCTGACAGAGCGACGTTAATCACACGCCGCCTCACAAACCTGCGAACCAACGAGCTCATCGAATATTCAGAGGACGAACCTCATCAGACCTCCTGTCGCTCGTCCTTTAGTTCCTTAATCCTCCTCTCTCTCGCTTTGTTTATTCCTCCTTCATCTCCTCTCCCTGTCATCCTCATCCTCCTCTCCTTCATCACCTTCCTCCTGATTGCTTCTCACACACAGATACTGTCTCATCACATGATGGTTCAAACATTACATCAGTAGTTTGTCTTTGTTTCATGTGTCTCTGATTTTCTCTTCATCATGCTTCACCAACATGTCGAAGCCTGAATATTTTGCTACATTACGACTAAAAGCAGGTGTGATGGTAGTTTGGAAGCCTGAACGGTGAGTATATATATTTATTACTGCTCTCTGTCAGCCTGCTGCTCTGCTGCTCTGTGAGCCGGTGACTCGTCTGTAATTATTAGCAGTTAGCATGATGAAAGTCAAACTGCT
>NC_140201.1:931173-938673 GCF_965226575.1 Pagrus pagrus | reverse complement strand
GAGTTCACAGCCATGACAGCAGCTCTGAGGCTCAGCACAGTGATCCGGACCCACATGCTGATGTTCAACAGGTTTAATTTCAGCACGTGCACCATCAGTGACCAACAGGAAGTCATTTAAAGACTTTAAATATCAGCTCGTTCCTTTTCTCTGATTCATCCTATGTGACCTCTTCAGGTTCAGACACATTAAACTCGTGACGGATCACAAACTGATGCTTGAGATCATTTTAAACGAGCAGACAGCGACTGAGTCGTCCTCTGCAGGTGCCGTCCTGCGACAGATGTTTGAGTTGTATTTAATGACTGAGTGAAGCGGAGACTCGATGAGGAGCAGCACCTCCCTCCAAAATAAACCATCTGCAGAGTCTTTGATGGATCTTTAGCTCCGCTTTCAAGTGCAACCTCCATGAAACTACCAGGAAATTAACTGCTAACACCTCCACAGCTGCAGCCGTCTGACAGGAGCTACATGTGGACCTGGTCCTGGTTCTGCTGGCTCAAATCCATGTTTAGTTTTCTCCTCCCGTCCGTTATCTCTGTGGTTCTGTGTTTAAAATGCTTGTCGCTACGTCAAACAACAACCTGTGAGTTAGTGCTCAAACAGCACGTTTCTTTAACACTAAGGGGGTTAATAAACCATCTTCATAACGCTGCTAACACAGGAAGACGTGTCCTGTGACATGGACGGGACGGCTCAGGTGAGGGGGACGCTCAGGTGAGGGGGACGCTCAGGTGAGGGGGGACGGCTCAGGTGAGGGGGGACACTCAGGTGAGGGGGGATGGCTCAGGTGAGGGGGGAGGCTCAGGTGAGGGGGGATGGCTCAGGTGAGGGGGACGCTCAGGTGAGGGGGGAGGCTCAGGTGAGGGGGGACACTCAGGTGAGGGGGGACGCTCAGGTGAGGGGGGAGGCTCAGGTGAGGGGGGATGGCTCAGGTGAGGGGGACGCTCAGGTGAGGGGGACGCTCAGGTGAGGGGGGACGGCTCAGGTGAGGGGGACGCTCGGGTGAGGGGGGAGGCTCAGGTGAGGGGGGACGGCTCAGGTGAGGGGGACGCTCGGGTGAGGGGGGAGGCTCAGGTGAGGGGGATGGCTCAGGTGAGGGGGGATGGCTCAGGTGAGGGGGACGCTCAGGTGAGGGGGACGCTCGGGTGAGGGGGGATGGCTCAGGTGAGGGGGACGCTCAGGTGAGGGGGACGCTCAGGTGAGGGGGCTGTAGGTTCAGTTCAGAGTTAGAAAAACATCATGTTTTGTCTTTAAATGTCTGGTTCTGTCTCCACAAACAAGACTGGAAAATGTCCTGACGGCTCAAACATCCGGTGGTTTCACTCTTACAAACACTGGCTTTAGTGACATCAGAACTTTCTGCAGCGCTGTGGAGACGTGTGGTTCTGACTGTACAGGACTAAAGTTCTCTGGACCCTGGAGAAGTTCCTGCAGTGAACAATTAATTAGTTTAGCATGCTGGGATTTGCTAAGAGGCTTTTGGGTCATAAAGAGACCGGACGTGTTGTTAATGTTGACATATTTGACTTAAGTCTGACAATGTGAACCTGCTGGATGAAGTCAGAGGATCACCAGCGTGCACTGTGGGGTCCGATCGGTTCTGGAGGGATTCATTGGTATATTTGACTTGTAGGGTCCCTACGTTGTTCAGAGGTGACCGGTCGGTGTTTCTGTAGCTCGTCTCATTTTAAACACTGAGGAGTCCCCCGGTCTCTGCTTCACTCCATCTCCTCGTTATTTTAGCCTCTGAGAATTCTGGGAAGTGTCGGTCCAATTACCATCACAGTGACCCTGCAGGGCTTTCAGACTGGGTCCAGAAGTGTTAACAGCACCTTCAGAGCGTCTCAGAGGGACAACGAGCTTCAACCTCTGGATCAGTCTGGAGGATCTGTGGCGTTCGGTCCCGCCGGGCGCTGCAGAGGTCTCTCCGTTTGGATCGCAGTCTGACAGCCGGAGGTCGGAGGTCCAAATCAGCCTGAGTTCTCCTCCTCCTCCTCCTCCTCCTCCTCCTCCCCCTCGTGCTAATGGATGCCAACTCACGCTGCTAAATCACAGAATATTAGGTGAGTCAGCGAAAGCCTCACGGTGCATTTACAGGAAGACAAATGAGACTGTAAAATGAGATTTAATGTTAGATTTATTACGGCGGGCCCGCGGGGACGAGGGAGCCGTTTGACTCGTCTTAAAGCCGAATTAAACTCCAGCGCCGCCTGAATCACCGCAGAAAGTCATTTTTTTAATAAATGATCTTTTTTATTGAGCCGACTGTAATTAATAAAAGAGCGTCAAAGTTCTGTTATTGCCACAAGTTAACTTCTAACCTCAGAAGTCTGCACATTAAAAGTTGATCTTCATGCAGTTAATCTTCTGCTCAGGTTTACATCCTTTATGTTACGTGATGTTGCTGCTCAGCCTGAAGTCTGACGGCTGAAAATAAAGCATGACAACACCACCTCTGGACCAAAACATACAATAGGACCTGGAAAATACGTGAAGAAGAAGGAGAAACACAGTGTTACGCTTCTTCAACAACCGTTACTGCTGCAGGAACGTCAGCAGAAACCAGAACTTGTTCAGGACTGTGAGATTAACCTCAGCTGCCCCGTGTGTGTGACGTTAGGGTGGACTGGTGATCGGGGCAGATGTCTGATTGCCAATAAAATAAAGACATTTAAACACTGTACTTCAGGCTCGTCCTCGTCTGAAGCTCGTCGACTCGGACGAGACAGTTTGGGGACAAATAGCTGCTCAGTCCAGACGCACGTCAACAGCAGAATTAGCCGTATTTGGCTAATCCTCCAACTCCAACTGTCCTTTCAGGGAGTCTTCAGCCTGTCGGCTCGTCAGCTCCGTCACAGCCAAGTGTTTCCTGCCGCTGCTGCCGGGTTCAGGCCGAGGTGAGGAGGCTGGTACAAGGACTCAACTGTGAGCGTCCGGAGCCGCAGACTTAGTGGCACCTCCTTTCTAAATGTTTACTCCTATCAGCATGAATGTCCTCCCTGCCCTCCTCTCCTCCTCCTCCTGCTCCTGCTCCTGCTCCTCCTCCTCCTCCTCTCCTCTCCTCTCCTCCTCCTCCTCTCCTCCTCCTCCTCCTCCTCTCCTCCTCCTCTCCTCCTCCTCCTCCTCTCCTCCTCCTCTCCTCCTCCTCCTCCTCACTGTGACGGCTGTAAATCCTTCATCCTGTCATGTTTCTGCCTGTTTAGTCTCAATGAGCCTCACAGTTGTGATGAGACGAGCAGCAGCTCTCGGGTTGATTAAAGTCACATTCAGACAGTTTTCCTGAACAAAAGTCAGTTCGTCTGCAGCTTTGAACACTTCCTGTCTGATGAACAGGAAGTTCATCGTGTTCGACTAATAGAAGAAGAAGAACCGGGACATAAACATCTACAGAACAACTGGATTCACAGAAAATGTAAAAGATGAAGTCGTCACAGTCGACCGCACTGTTTGATTGACACGTAGTCTTAAAGGTCAAAGGTCACCTGTTCTTCTTAAAATATATGATATTAAATCACCTCCATTCATTTCCTGAGACATCAGGAGGAAACAGAGCACTAATATTATCTTAGACTATCTCCAGACTAATGCTAATGCTAATGCTAATGCTAATGTAGATATCTAGCATGCATCTGTTTCTTTAGTCCCAGAGTTTAAACATGCTAACAGTCGTTAGCATGCAGGTTATTTTCTGCAAAATATCAGCTCGTTAATGTTGAAATCTTTATTTTTGTGTATTTTTTGTTTCTGTTTTATTGTAACATGTTGTAACTGGAAGTGTTGTTATCAATAAGTTATTTCTTTCTTTATTTCAGATTTTGGGATGTTCAGTCCTCCACAGAGGTCGTAGCATGATGCTAATGTTAGCTCTCACGAGTGTGACGTCGCAGGACGCGGCGGCGTGTGAAGGTTTAAACGCAGATTCAGACTTTGCCGTCGAACCTTCAGGTTATAAGACGACATCGTGTTTCCTCCACAGCGCCACCATCAGGACAAAACTCTGAGAGGAGATGAATCATCAGGGTTTTATTTGTTCTGTTCAACATCAGCGGAACTTTTCTGTGTTTTCATGTCTGAAGTGTTGAAGGTGCTTTTATCTGCCTCGGTGTGAAGCTGGACTCTTCTGAAGAAGCTGAATAAATGAAGTTTCTGTCTCATTAGCCGCGGCTGCCCGGAGCGCGCTGATCACAGCTTTAAGCTGCACTTTAACGGCGGCTTTTTAACGGCTTATGAGGGAGATTTGAGTCTTAAAGCTTTGAGCTGCACTCGAGGGACAGACAGAAGGACGGAGGAGGAGGAATTAAGTGATGGGAGGAAAAAGTGAGCAAACATGAGAGAGGTTAAACTTCAGCTTCACGCTGTCTTTATCTCTTTGTCTTCTTTAGTTTCTTTCAAGCATCAGGACAGAAATCAGAGAAATAATAAAACATCACAGAGAGAAATGATATCATTCAGGATGAAATCATGATTCTGAGCAGAAAGTCGAGAACTGAATGAAACTGAAGTTTGAAATTATGAACAGGATCAGAAGTAAATAGAGAAAGAAAGACGATGAATCTGGAAGTTAGAAGGATTCAGAAACCTGAGGAGGAAAGTTAGATGAAGGAGAAACAGAAGAACAGAAGGAAATATGAGAAGAAGGGATGAAGATGAATTAAGAGAAAATGGAGAGAGCGTGACAGAAGATAATGAAAATGTTAAGAAAGATAAATGAGGAGAAGCAGAGAGCGATTGTGGAGTGAAGGGCGGCGAGGATGATGTGAGCGATGAAGTGATCGAGACGTGGATCGATGGACGGATGAGTAGGTCAGAGGATCGATGGACGCAGAGATGAATGAATGCATGAAGGAACACACAGGAGGACAGAAAGACGGATGGACGAGCGAGGAGATAAATCACAGCAGCGACTCCAGAGTTCAGGAGCCATCCGTCAAAAAAACACTTTTTAAAGTGTCACCGTGTCGACTCAGCTCGCTCCGTCTCCATCGCTGACTCACCGTCCGTCTGCACGTCTGTTCGCTCTGAGCGTCACAGCTCAGGTGATTAGCTTCATTCTTCGTGACGAGTCGTTACACATTAACACGATCCTCCGGAGAGCTGCAGGTACGATCAGCTGCTGCTCCACGAGTCGACTCCTCCGGATCCACCCGGCTGCTTCACCTCTGAGTCCGGAAACGACAAACCTCACGACAGATATGAAGTTTAAAACTGTAACTTCTGAGATAAACTGTGTTGAGCTCATGAGAGTGAACTCCTCTTCAGACTGCTTCAGGCTGTGAGGTGAAGACCAACAGTCCTTCAGTCCCTGTGTTGACCATTGGACGGTTGTCTCGACCCATCGCAGTCAGTTTGTTGGAGCTGATATTTTGGCATTTCTGATATTTTATTTGCTAAATTAACGGTGATCTCACTTAATAGATAAATAAATTAGAAAGGAGTCGACCGGCTGGAGAGCAGCGCTGAGGAGTTGGAATAAATTGAACCTACATGAGGTCAAAAAATGCGACATGCAGCGTTCAGCATCCATTTCTCACTCCACTTCATTTAAACAGTTTATCAGGATGTTTGGTTCTGATGTCCAAATATTTCCAGAACCACAAGTTTGTTGTCTGTAAGTCTTTTAGCAGATCAGCTCCAGCAGGAGGAACCAGGCGTCTGAGTGAAGAAGTGATGGCTTGTTCTCTGAGATCATAGGAACTTTATTCTGTACGATGTCTTTACAACACTTTACTTCGGGTCGGGTCGTCTTTGGTCTTCTGTACAAAAAGTTCTTTCTTTTCGTTTTTTCCAAACTGCTTCTAATAAACCTCCATCAGGGAGAATATCTGATGATGTGACCGACGCGTCTTCTCTCCACAGACGTTTTCTAAAATCACAAATCACACTGACGACGTGCGAGACGCCGAGCTGCGACCACATTTACATAAATTAATTATGCTATAAAACATAATGCTGTGATGCCAAATCATAAACCTTTCACACCAGCTTCATTATGAATGTGTGAGCACGCTGCTGACGGCCTCGTCTCTTAACGAGCTCCGGCTCGTCACTGTTCTCCTCACACGTCTTCATTAGCAGAAAGATTTACAGCATCGTTTCCACAGTCTGTGTCGCAGGAACGACCCGAGAGCGACGGCAACGATTCTGCAGAACCGGACAAATCATTTCCTGACACACAGACTCTGATGATTATCGGACTCTTTCAGGGAGGATCAAACATCTCCTGTGCAGAAACACGCTAACAACCAGAGAACATCTCTGTGAAGGAACCAGCTCGGTCCATCAGTCTGACTTTGACTCATGTCTGAAGATAACTTCATCCGTCACCTTGGACCTTTTCACCAGATTACCATGAGCAGACTTCACAGTAACTGACAACATTAATATTCTCAGCAGCGTCTCGTCTCTTCTGTCTCTGATATGTTTCACTCTCTCTGTGTGGAAGCAGTTTTTTCTTTCCTCTGTTGAATCGATGAGGAGTTAAACTCCTGCCTCGACCTCGCGTCCTGCGTGTTTCACTCTGTCTTATATAAAAACTCCCACTCGTGTTGCTCAGAGGACGAGGCAGCAGGCAGCAGTAACGTGGATCCACAGTGTGGGTTTAACAGCTCTCAGCAGCTCTCCATGTTTCACTCTGCTGTGAGTTATCTGATGTAAAACACTCAGCTGCTCTGCTCTCGTGTGTCTGTGATGTAATGAGGCAGCATCAGCTGGTCGCTGCCCACCGGACGCTCACAGGTTCGTTTATGGATCATATCAGAGTCACGTTAGTGTGCTGACGACCACAGAGAGGAGTCACATGATCCACCTGTTCACATGATCAACCTGTTCACATGTTCAACCTGTTCACATGATCGACCTGTTCACATCATCAACCTGTTCACATCGTCAACCTGTTCACATCGTCAACCTGTTCACATGATCAACCTGTTCACATGTTCAACCTGTTCACATCGTCAACCTGTTCACATCATCAACCTGTTCACATGATCAACCTGTTCACATGTTCAACCTGTTCACATCATCAACCTGTTCACATGATTGACCTGTTCACATGATCAACCTGTTCACATCATCGACCTGTTCACATCATCAACCTGTTCACATCATCAACCTGTTCACATCATCGACCTGTTCACATGTTCAACCTGTTCACATCGTCAACCTGTTCACATGTTCAACCTGTTCACATGATCAACCTGTTCACATGATCCACCTGTTCACATCATCAACCTGTTCACATCATCGACCTGTTCACATGTTCAACCTGTTCACATCATCGACCTGTTCACATGTTCAACCTGTTCACATCATCAACCTGTTCACATCATCAACCTGTTCACATGATCAACCTGTTCACATCATCAACCTGTTCACATGTTCGACCTGTTCACATGTTCAACCTGTTCACATCATCAACCTGTTCACATGATCAACATGTTCACATCATCAACCTGTTCACATGTTCAACCTGTTCACATCATCAACCTGTTCACATCA
>NC_140201.1:916173-928673 GCF_965226575.1 Pagrus pagrus | reverse complement strand
GCAGGACGATCAGTGTCCGTCACTTCCTGCTGTAAAACGTTGAGTTTTTCAAAGGGAGTCTGGTTTGTGTTTCTTTTCTTTGTTATGTCGGAGATAAGAGACGAGGAGCACACGATGTGACGTCAGAGATGGTTAACGAGGCGACGCTGCGTCACATGATTAAAGAGAGGAGTGTGATCTGAGTAACGAGGAGGAAGAGGAGGACATCGAGTCAGAAACAGACAGGAGGAAGATTTCACATCGTCACTGCTGATTACTGGTGAGTGATTCTGCTCAGACTGACAGAGATTTTGCAGTGAGGCATCTTTTACATGTGTTTTGGAGGCAGTTTGCATTCTGCTCGCTGCTGATGTGTCCTGAGCTCAGTGTGTTTCTCTAAAACCACAGACGAGTTCAAACTGAACGTTTCTTTATGTTGTTTATGTTTGTTTAGGTTGAATTTTCTGTTTCTCTCTCGTCAAAGCTCTGTGTTTATGCGCTGGTTAGGTTTAGGCACAAAAACCACTGGGTTAGTGTTAGAAAACATCATGGTTTGGATTAAAATACCTGTTTTGTGAAGACTGTCTTTACATCAGACTCAGGACAGGACAGACAGAAGAAGAACAGAAGAGTCTCTCCATCGAAACAGAAATGTAAGAGTTTGATGACATCGTGAGGGAGTGAGGGATCATGGGAGATGATCTGTCTGAAGATCTGACAGTACATGTTGGAGGAACCATCCAGCTCTGTCACGACCTCCTTCCTCGCTCTCTGACAATCAGCTGGTGTTTCTCTCAGATGATAACAGCCACATTTAACCAAACACAACGAGCCGACGTGTCCCCTCTGACTCAGAGAGGACCGGCCGCTCCGTCTCCGTGCGTCTCACTGACCCAGCTGGATGTTTTATTGAGACACTTCTGCTGCTTGGATCTAATATGGACACCCAGCAGAGCAGCAGTGCATCCTGGGAGGCCGTCTTGGATCACTTCAGAGTCACTTTCCCCACTGTGTCATCCTGCATTCACTTTGTGATCCATCTGCTGTGGATTATAACATCTGAGCACTGCAGGAGGCACACACACACACACACACACACACACACACACACACACACACACTTCTTCATGATGGAGAGGATCTTTGAGCTAAATGCTAACGTGCTCACACTGTTAGCTGGACCCCCTCAGAGGTGGGTTGTGTCTCTGGACTGTGAGGAGATATTTACTGAACTTCACATTTAGTTTTTACTTTCATGGCCTCAGAATGAGACGAGGAGACGAGAAGACGATGTGTGAGGACACAGTCTGGTCCTTGAAGTCCACCCAGATGTAACAGCTGGTTTCTGGCTTCCTGCTGCTGCAGCTGTTGTTTGAGGAAAACTTCCATTATAAGAAGTAACTTTGATATTTTCTTGATTTTGGAGCCCCCTGTGGACAAACGTGGGAGTGTTCCTGCTGTCAAAACCCACAAAATATAATAAAATATAATTATCTAAAGAAAAATCTCCTGCTGAAGAGCACGTTCTAATCTTTACTACATTAAACAAGTAAAAAGCTGCATTGTGCTGTCAATTTTCTTTACTCAAAGATCAGCTGAGTGGGTTTCTAGTGACCTCTGGTTGTTTCTCTTTCCTCTTTCGTCTCCTCTGCTGTCCGTCCAACCGTGTCTCTTGAAAATGATCTTTATATCGAACTAAATTGGAATGACAGCTGTGTCTGTAAGACTTTTTGTGACAGTATTTGTTTTCCTCCTGCAGGAAGTGAAGCATGATTAGATGTTTTTATGGTTCTGTTCAGATGAGATCGTGGTCACAGATTAATGTATATAAAGTCCAAATTTACCAAAAACACACGTGGCCACAAAATGAAGTGTCAAACCTGCAGTTCCTCCAGTGGCCACATGAGGCTGCAGTGCAGGATGAACAGCGTCTGTGACTTCCTGCTGTAAAATGTTGAGTTTTTCAAAGGAAGTCTGGTTTTTGTTTTCTCATCACAGATGAAGTCAATTTATTCAGCTAACGTCTTCGTCACTGTAACTTCACCTGGAAACTAAACACATCACATCAGCACACTGAACACACTGAACACACACTGAACACACTGAACACACTGAACACACACTGAACACACTGAACACACACTGAACACACTGAACACACACTGAACACACTGAGCACACTGAACACACTGAACACACACTGAACACACTGAACACACACTGAACACACTGAGCACACTGAACACACTGAACACACACTGAACACACACTGAACACACTGAACACACACTGAACACACTGAACACACACTGAACACACACTGAGCACACTGAACACACTGAACACACTGAACACACACTGAACACACTGAACACACTGAACACACACTGAACACACTGAACACACACTGAACACACACTGAGCACACTGAACACACTGAACACACACTGAACACACTGAGCACACTGAGCACACACTGAACACACACTGAGCACACTGAACACACTGAACACACTGAGCACACTGAACACACTGAACACACACTGAACACACACTGAACACACTGAACACACACTGAACACACACTGAGCACACTGAACACACTGAACACACTGAACACACACTGAACACACACTGAACACACTGAACACACTGAACACACACTGAACACACTGAACACACACTGAACACACACTGAGCACACTGAACACACACTGAACACACACTGAACACACTGAACACACTGAACACACACTGAACACACTGAACACACTGAACACACTGAACACACACTGAACACACTGAACACACTGAACAAACACTGAACACACACTGAGCACACTGAACACACTGAACACACACTGAACACACACTGAACACACTGAACACACTGAACACACACTGAACACACTGAACACACACTGAACACACACTGAGCACACTGAACACACACTGAACACACACTGAACACACTGAACACACACTGAACACACTGAACACACTGAACACACACTGAACACACTGAACAAACACTGAACACACACTGAACACACTGAACACACTGAACACACACTGAACACACTGAACACACTGAACACACTGAACACACACTGAACACACTGAACACACTGAACACACTGAAGTTTCTCAGCACACTGTCTGTTTGGGTCCGAATGAGTTCTGTTGGACCAGAATCAGAGACTCAGGGTGGAGTTGTTTGAAGCGGGACGTGTGACTCAACCTGAGGTTAGCATGTGAAGAGACTTGACTTGTTTATCTATAAATATTGTAAAATGCTGCGCTGGCTTTTCCTTTTGTAGCGCTGCCAAACTGCCCTGAATATTTTATAATGGAGAAAGTCTCCATATGATGAAGCACTCAGTGTTGTTAGAGGCAGCTGGAGCCAGAAGACAACCAAGGACATCAAAACCTAAAACACAATACTTCAGTCCATGTTTCAGGTATCTGTACTGTACTTCAGTCCATGTTTCAGGTATCTGTACTGTACTTCAGTACATGTGTCAGGTATCTGTACTGTCCTTCAGTACATGTTTCAGGTATCTGTACTGTCCTTCAGTCCATGTCTCAGGTATCTGTACTGTACCTGAGTATCTCTGAGACTTTCCCTCTCTACATCTGAACACAAACATCTGAACTTTGTCCTCCTCACAGCTTCAAACAGCCTCGTTACTTTAGTTTGATGCATTTGAGGTGAATTATGGATTATTGTTATTTGGCGTCATCGCACGCCGCCTTCCCAACATCACCAGACTGGTCATCATCAGCCTCAGGAGCTCCTCTTCTTCGTCACCATCTTGATTTGAACTCTTCTGTGCACAAAGACGACAGATTATAAAACATGTTAATGTACGAACAAAACTCTGACCTTCTGGATCCAAACAGGCTGAACTCTTGTTTTGATTGTTAGTTTGTCTCTGTGTGTTTTGTCTGATTGTTCTCAAGGATCCTTGTTTGGTCTCAAACGGGTCGAGACGATGAAGAAGCTGCTTTTTATTCATTTGTTCATTCTTTTGTTTTTCACTCCACCTGTTTTACATTTAAATAGGCGGGAAGAGAAAATATGCAGCGCCGTGTGGAAACCCTGAAGACAATTATTCCTGCTGATAACAGAGAAGTAGAGTGTTTCTATAAAGAACCAGCGCAGTCTGAACACAGGAAGAAGCTGCAGGTTCTGATCCGATCCACCAATCCTGAAGACAAACAGCTGTGAGTGTGTGCTGCAACCTGATGATGTCATCTACTAGAACAGCTCCATCACCTGAAGGAGGAGAGAGAGCTCCACCAGGTGAAGGAGCAGAGAGCTCCACCAGGTGAAGGAACAGAGAGCTCCACCAGGTGAAGGGACAGAGAGCTCCACCAGGAGAAGGGACAAAGAGCTCCACCAGGTGAAGGAGCAGAGAGCTCCACCAGGTGAAGGAGTCTGACTCCAGCAGCTCAGTCTCAGTTCAGACTTGTGTAGCTCCTGATGTTTACAGCTGTTTTATATTTCCAGATGATAAAACACGTCAGTAAACGTCACTAATCAAACTGTGAGAGAAGAGAATCGATCTGTATCGTCCACCAGGGTGGACATTTGTCTCTGGGTCACAAAATACAGACGACAACATAAAAACAGACGAACGCAGGCAGCTCACCTCACACATTAAAAGCTGTTTACAATGTTTTTAATCTCATCTGTCACTCTGTAAGATTAAAAATGTTCCTGGCAGTCGGAGTAAACAACTTCTGAAACACGTTTGTTCCCAGAGAGGCTGAAGACAGGATGGGACAGGACACTCCTCATCTTCGCTGTCGTCCTTTCAGGTGCAAGTTGAGTCAAACATGACGTGTCTTTTGTTGTGTAAACCTGAAGGAACCTGAACGCACCGTGGTGTCAGATCAGATTCAACAGACTGTGACAGACGTCGTCCTGCTGATCGAGGAGTCGCGTCAGAAAACAAACAGTGTAGTTTTGTTTCATGTGGAGGATTAAAACAGTGTTTCTGTTCAGATCAGAGACCTGAGAGACCACGAGAAGAGACCTGAGAGACCATGAGAAGAGACCTGAGAGACCACGAGAAGAGACCTGAGAGACCACGAGAAGAGACCTGAGAGACCTGAGAGACCATGAGAAGAGACCTGAGAGACCATGTGAAGAGACCTGAAAGACCTGAGAGACCATGTGAAGAGACCTGAGAGACCATGAGAAGAGACCTGAGAGACCATGTGAAGAGACCTGAGAGACCTGAGAGACCATGAGAAGAGACCTGAGAGACCTGAGAGACCTGAGAGACCATGTGAAGAGACCTGAGAGACCTGAGAGACCATGAGAAGAGACCTGAGAGACCATGAGAAGAGACCTGAGAGACCATGTGAAGAGACCTGAGAGACCTGAGAGACCTGAGAGACCAGAGAGACCATGAGAAGAGACCTGAGAGACCTGAGAGACCATGAGAAGAGACCTGAGAGACCTGAGAGACCATGTGAAGAGACCTGAGAGACCTGAGAGACCATGAGAAGAGACCTGAGAGACCTGAGAGACCATGTGAAGAGACCTGAGAGACCATGTGAAGAGACCTGAGAGACCACGAGAAGAGACCTGAGAGACCTGAGAGACCATGTGAAGAGACCTGAGAGACCATGTGAAGAGACCTGAGAGACCTGAGAGACCATGAGAAGAGACCTGAGAGACCTGAGAGACCATGTGAAGAGACCTGAGAGACCATGTGAAGAGACCTGAGAGACCACGAGAAGAGACCTGAGAGACCATGTGAAGAGACCTGAGAGACCATGAGAAGAGACCTGAGAGACCATGTGAAGAGACCTGAGAGACCATGTGAAGAGACCTGAGAGACCTGAGAGACCATGTGAAGAGACCTGAGAGACCATGAGAAGAGACCTGAGAGACCATGAGAAGAGACCTGAGAGACCATGAGAAGAGACCTGAGAGACCTGAGAGACCATGAGAAGAGACCTGAGAGACCATGAGAAGAGACCTGAGAGACCTGAGAGACCATGTGAAGAGACCTGAGAGACCACGAGAAGAGACCTGAGAGACCTGAGAGACCATGTGAAGAGACCTGAGAGACCATGAGAAGAGACCTGAGAGACCATGAGAAGAGACCTGAGAGACCTGAGAGACCATGTGAAGAGACCTGAGAGACCTGAGAGACCATGTGAAGAGACCTGAGAGACCTGAGAGACCATGTGAAGAGACCTGAGAGACCTGAGAGACCATGTGAAGAGACCTGAGAGACCATGAGAAGAGACCTGAGAGACCTGAGAGACCATGTGAAGAGACCTGAGAGACCTGAGAGACCATGAGAAGAGACCTGAGAGACCTGAGAGACCATGTGAAGAGACCTGAGAGACCTGAGAGACCATGTGAAGAGACCTGAGAGACCATGAGAAGAGACCTGAGAGACCATGAGAAGAGACCTGAGAGACCTGAGAGACCATGAGAAGAGACCTGAGAGACCTGAGAGACCATGTGAAGAGACCTGAGAGACCTGAGAGACCATGAGAAGAGACCTGAGAGACCATGAGAAGAGACCTGAGAGACCATGAGAAGAGACCTGAGAGACCATGAGAAGAGACCTGAGAGACCTGAGAGACCATGTGAAGAGACCTGAGAGACCTGAGAGACCATGTGAAGAGACCAGAGAGACCATGAGAAGAGACCTGAGAGACCTGAGAGACCATGAGAAGAGACCTGAGAGACCTGAGAGACCTGAGAGACCATGTGAAGAGATTGAACTATGTTCAGTATTTCTATTAGAGCAGCTCTGAATCCACCGGGCAGCTAGAAATGTGTGTGTGTGTGTGTGTGTGTGTGCATACAGACATCAGATGTAAAGAAAAACACAAAACCATTGATTATGTATGAACACACACACACACACACACACCGTCTGCACACATGTTGGAGGAAACAAGATAATCCTGACACATGGGAGGCAGATGTTTGATATGAAGTGTTACTGATGTATGCAGCCTCAGCACAATCTGTGTGTGTGTGTGTGTGTGTGTGTGTGTGTGTGTGTGTGTGTGTGTGTGTGTGTGTGTGTCAGAAACTGGGTTATGGTGCTGAGATGCTGAGTGGATGAAAGATGCAAAAGGGCAGAAAAAAAATAAAAACACAAAAACATCTCGTCGGCAGGAACTCTGAGTGTTTTTATGAATTATTACTTCAGAACTTTTTTGTTTTCAGGTATTTTAAAGATATTAGTTTTAACAAAACTACGAGTTTAGCAGAATGGCAAAATATGCAAAATATGTTTTTAGGGTCCCATGTTGACTGGCTGCTCTCTTCTTCTTCTTCTTCTTCTTCTTCTTCTTCTTCTTCTTCTTCCTCTTCTTCTTCTTCTTGTGCTCATATTGTGGCGTGTTAGCGTCACCTGTAGGTCAGTGGAGTCGAGTTTTGGAAACCCGCACCCGCCCGCTCGTCATTAAGGGGCCCGTTACCCGTCATTACATAAACAGCACAGACACAATTCACTCAATTTTAACCGCTTTATGTTTTACCTTTGTGATAAAGGCTACAGACAACATCAGTTCAGCGGCATTGCATATAAACATCTTCGGTTTTGAATCTTCAAAATAAAATCATGCACCAGTCCGTACAAGTGCAAGTACAAGTCACTGCTTTTCACAATAAAATGATGATATAGTTATCCGCCGCCCGCCATGTTAGTTCAGTTCCGCCCGTGCGCGTTAATTTATACGAATATATTTTTTAACGGTCAGAAACTGTTTTTGCGGGGAACCCGTCGGGTACCAGCAGGTACCTGACCCGTTGCAGGACTCTGCAGTGGAGTAATGTGAAACTGTTGGAAGGATTGTATAACCTGTAGTTTACCTGAGGGGAAGTGTTCACACATCTAGCGCAGATACTAAGTCGATGAAGAGACACAAATAGGCCCGAATTTACATTTATTATTGAACTCAAGCTGATGTCCAGATATTCAGGAGCAACAATGGAGGACAGGATAATAATCACTCAGAACACATCTGCTGGTACCGAGACAGGACCAATAAGGAGCTGGTGTGGAGGAAAGCGAGCGAGGAAGTCAGACTACCTGGTAAGTCATGGAAGTATGTCTCAGCACAGCAGAGCTCTGATCGATCTGAACTCCATTCAGGGAACAAACATTTTAAAAGTAGTCAGCTTGTCGTCCGGCCGACAGACCTGATGAGTTCAGTGTTTTTACAAGGCGACATTATGATGTTTTTATTTCAGCTTATTGAGTCAGATCACAGAGAAATCTTTGCTTTGGGTTCATGTGGTGAGACAGATTCATTCAGTCTACCTGCTGGCCACAGTTACTGTTTATTGATTTTAACACACCTGTTAAGAAGCTGCCACTCAGAGGAGCCAGATGGACAGACTGAGACCTGGACACCGGTCGGCCTCAGGCAGGGCTGGAAGCTGCCGTCGTCCAGACGCTGGGTGCTGCTGCACGAGTAACGTCAATGAAAATTAATAATCCTGTCATCAAACTCATTTGGTCTGAACGCACCATTATCCCTGAGCCTCCAGCTGCACCACAGTGTTTGTGACACTGTCAGAACAGAGGGTTTGTGTTTGTACCTTCAGGGGTTCATCAGGCTTGAACCCTCTGAGCTGCAGCTGACGCACACACACTGTACATGTGTTATATAACTTGGATCAGATAATCTGTCAATGCAAATGTTGCTGCCTTGCTTCTGTACATGCGAGCGAGAGGATCCTCCTCAGGTTTCTTCCGTCTTTGTTTTCCCTCCCTGTTAAAAGGCTTTTTCCTCACTTGAGCACCGATGATGTCGTTCACTGTACAGACTGTTAAGCCCACTGAGGCCATGTGATTTGATTTTGGGCTGATTTGATTTGTCCCCTAAAGAGCTCAGTCTTCTTCCTCTGGTTGCCATTTTGTGTCTTCGTTTAAGGAGACAATAAATGGCCCTTTAAAAGGACACATTTACAGAACAACTGCACATATATTTTCCTTTCTGACTCTCAAAAGACACATATAGTTACCTCCAGGTAACAGCAGTGTAGCTTGAACCTTTAGGGACAGAAATGGACTCCTACTACATCTGATGGTGTGAGTTACCATGCAGATCTGTGGACGCTCCTCATATACAGACTTCTCATGTGTGTTAGTTCAAAGTACTCCTGAAATATTTCAGTGTTTTTAGATCAAACGTCTCTAATTTTACATCCATCCGTCCTGTTTCATCGTACTCCAGGCTGCACATGAAATGATTTTCACCTCCCTGCGTCTGACTCTATTAGCGACCTCTCCCTCTTCTCTTCCTCCGACACATTTTCCTTCTATATATATTTTTAAAAACAGCCCGCTTTCATTTTCACTTTGCCTCCTTTTCAAAAGGCAAAAGATCGCTTTAAAGTCAACTGGAGAAGATTGAAAATGGAGCTTCTCATTCACAGCCGCCGCCGCCTTTTCACCCTCCATCAAATATAAAAGACAGATGAAAAAGAGATATTATTAAGGACATGAAAGATTGAAGAGCGATGTCAGGGCTCAGGAGGACGGACGGAGAAAAAAAGACGCAGCAATGTCAGCTTTGTTGCTGAAGGACGATTAAGAATATTCCATAAAGAGTTACAGCATTTATCAGGCCGTATCTCCTGTGTGCAATATTTCTCATTTTGTCGAGCGAGGGCCGAGGTTACTATCACTGAAATGTATTTTGTAATAACTTTCATTACTCATCGTTATCCAGGGTCGATGTCACCTCCATAAAAGAATAAATCCACTCACATATTTTCTGACGAGCTTCATAAAATCTAAAGAAGGAAACACGACAGAGGATATTTATCCTGAACATTAAACAGTGATTTCACTGTGAGCGCTCGTTAACTTAAAGGTCGTTAATGATTAGTGATAGCCAGAAGTGGGCGGGGCTTCACAAAATACATATCAATCAGGGTAGAAATCAAAATTAGAAGTTGATCTTTTCTTTTCATAAGGAATGGCTGCAGAGACTCATGGGTAATGTAGTTTTTGTACAGGAACAACAGGAAGGAAGGTTAATATTTCTAACTGATGCTGCTGAACTTAAAGACACAGAATCAAAAATTAATCAGCTTTTCTTCTGGCAATTAACACCTGACGAACCTCAGCCAATCACAGCAGCCCTGACAACTCCGGACTGTACGTGATGTTTGTCCGCGGAGGAGACGATGCTGGAGCGGCAACAATCTGGATATTATAACGTGACTGTTTGTGTGACAACAGCAGGTGTTTCTTAACAAGACGCTGCCGCAATTCTAGTTGTGTTTTTGGCAGCAAACAAGACATTTGAAAAGACATCAGGACATGTCCAGCCGTGTCTGTGGCCATAAAAACACATTTTTAACAAGACGTTGGGACATTTCAGGTTGTCTTTGTAGCAACATGGTTATTCTTAAGGAGATGTCGGGACATTTTCCAGTCATGTTTGTGGAGACAACCAGGTGTTTTAATCCAAACCATGATGTTTTAACCCTAACCGAGTGGTTTCTGTGCCACAGTGTTTAACCTGTGTTTAAAATTTAACCTGAAGAAAGTTTCAACATATCTGTCGTTATGTACGTTGCAACATTTATTTTGTCGGCTGGTTTCTCATCTAACTGTGAACAAAACCTTAGAAACAGCTGCTTTAGTTTCGACCTGTCAGTTTTAATTCTCCTTTTTAAAATGTTTTATTCTCTATTACTTTATATTTCCTTGTATCTTTTCACAACTTATCCTCTCATGACACTAACTGACATGTACTTATATTAGTGTGAGAACATTAAGACTTAAACCTGAAATAAAATCACTTAAATATTAATGTTTAAAAACTCCATATTGTCTGTGACCTTTAAAGAAGAATATCTAAATGAAAGAGTGAATCTGAAGAATGTGTTGTTTTGTCTCTGAGAGGACGACGAGTGAAGTCGTGGCGGTTAAACAGGATGATTAACGAACATGTGATGTCATCGAGGTCGGCCATGTTAATGATGTGATGATGAGGACGGACGAGTGATTGATCTGTTCTTCTTTAATCAGGGTGAATGATGAGTGTCTGCTGCAGGATTCAACCCGACAGCCTGCTGACCTTCACCTCTAATCAGACTTCTCTTCACCTCTTCTTCCCTCCTCGTCCTCTCGTCCTCGTCCTCCTCTCTCTCATGTCTCTGCCTCAGTCGTCGTCCTCCTCTCTCTGTTATTCTCTCTGTTTTTCTGATTGCTCCTGTTATCAGTCTGTAAAATCTTTTCTCTTTTATTGCTTCACCTTCGTTTCATTCTCCGCCTGCCTCTGTTTTCTCTCCGTTATTACTTTTCTTTCTCCCTCTCTTCATCTTCCCATCTCTCACCCTCTAATCTATTTTTTTTTCAATCTCTCAGATGTAACTGACTTTATGGCTTTTACGTCTTTATATATATTTTACTGAAAAGAAAACAGCAGTGAGGTCTGAGGGTCGTCTCTTGAATCCAGAGCGACTGTTGGTTTGTCCTCTGCTCTGTAAATTCACCTCATTTCTCTGTATATTCATACATTTCTGAAGAAACTATGATTATGAATGCTGGATGTTGAAAAGCTGACGCTGAACTGCATTACTGGCTTTAAAACACTGAATAATACCAATAATGAATTCAATATTTTTAAGGTTTGTTGAAAAGCTGATAGATGGCTTTAACTCATCTGAAGCAGTATTAATGACAATAAAACTGGGCTGAGGTTGAAGGAGGCATAATCAACTAAATGTCGGTAGCTGAACTGCACGACTTCATCAAGTTTCAGTCCAGCACAGATGAGGCAGCTGGAAGTACTCTTCTGATTCTGGTTCTGTGTTAGAGACAGTCGACACCACATACAAACCTACAAGTCAAATCTTTCTCTCCATCTCTACGCTGACGATACTCAAATCTATTCGTCCACAAATCCATCCGACCTCAGCACTGCTCACGTCTCGCAGCCATAACTTCTTGGATGAACACTGAGGGGATGGCCTTCAGACCCTTAAACGTTTCAGGATACCGTCACTCAGGCGTTACTCTCGCAGGGTTTGCAGTGCAAACACCCATGAGGCCAGAAACATGGGACAGATTTCTTTTCCATACATGTTAGCAAAGTTACAGAATCAGCTATCTGGCAAATCAGGAACAATTCATGCTTCTGTCTCGATCACTGTGGATGTTTATTCACCAGAGGGCCTCAGAAAATTAATCAACCGCCTCCAAATTGTGCAACATGACGCCTCTAGAAAAAAAACATGTACTAAGAATCAGGCAGAGTACCTCAGTATTTTTATTGATGTTTTATTATTTTTTTATCACAAATCTGTTTGTTAAATATGAAGCTACATCCAACAGCTACATAGCCTAGCTAAGCTTAGGAAGCGGGGAAACAGCTGCGTTCTGTAACAGAGTCCCTCCTGTCGTCTGTCTGTTCAGTGTCGTCGTTGTTTAACTTCGTTGTTCAGATTTCAGGTCGTTGTTTTGTTGATGTAGGAGAACGATTTTAATCTATACTGAGAAATATAAATACAA
>NC_140201.1:902500-910973 GCF_965226575.1 Pagrus pagrus | reverse complement strand
GGGAGGAGAGGAGAGGAGAGGAGGGAGGAGAGGAGGGAGGAGGAGAGGAGAGGAGAGGAGGGAGGAGAGGAGGGAGGAGGAGAGGAGAGGAGGAGGAGAGGAGAGGAGAGGAGAGAGGAGGAGAGGAGGAGAGGAGGGAGGAGAGGAGAGGAGAGGAGGGAGGAGAGGAGGGAGGAGGAGAGGAGAGAGGAGGAGAGGAGGGAGGAGGAGAGGAGGAGAGGAGGATGAGGAGAGGAGGGAGGAGGAGAAAGGAGGAGAGGAGGGAGGAGGAGAAGGAGGAGAGGAGGAGAGGAGAGGAGGGAGGAGGAGAGGAGAGAGGAGGAGAGGAGGAGAGGAGGAGAGGAGGGAGGAGGAGGGAGGAGCAGCTCAGTCGTATGAATCGTGATGTTTCTACTTTCGTCATAATTGTAATAATCTTGAGCAACAAACATTATTTGTTTGATCGTCTGTTGGTTTGTTGATGTTGATTTTGTGGTTTGATCTTAAAGTTTGTCGACTGTTTGTGTTTCTTTAAATACTTAAAGATTCAGTGACACATTCATAACAACTACAGTGTGTGTGTGTGTGTGTGTGTGTGTGTAAGTGTGTGTGTGTGTGTGTGTGTGTGTGTGTGTGTGTGTGTGTCCTGGCGAGGCCTGATGTTTTCCACCTTCACACACACTCAATTATTCAGCAGTGTGTTGTTGAGTTCTGCTGCAGCAGAACAGACCACTGAGTGTGTGTGTGTGTGTGTGTGTGTGTGTGTGTGTGTGTGTGTGTGTGTGTGTGTGTGTGAGAGAGAGTGTGTGTGTGTGTGTGTGTGTGTGTGTGTGTGTGTGTGTGTGTGTGTGTCGTCCTGTCACTTCGCTCTAAAGTTTCTGGAGTTATTTTGAATTTTAATCCTCAAACTTTGTGTTTGTTTCAGCTGCTGTCAGCAGGAAGTCGGCGTTTCACAGGAAGAAGACAAACATCCACCCCGTCACAATAAAAGGATGTTTTTCCACAGAGACGTCCAAATGTCCAGATTTTCACACTTAATGACTTTAGTTAACGGCTCCAAAATAAGTGATGTAATATAAATGTAGAAAGAATATTTCCATTTGTACGTTAAGTTGCTTTTTTTATATCAAAGCCTTCTACAGACGGACAGGAATAACACTGATGGTGGAAGATTAATTTCTGTTTTTTAACTATCACGATTAAATATTCTTTAATTGCAGCTTTAACTATTGATATACTTTATGATATCGTGTAAATAATATTTATATATATAAAGACTGTTTGTAAGTTTGTGATGATAAGAGAGTGAGTCCGCCTTCAGCTTTATCTCTGTGTGTATTAATAATTCCTCTGTTTACTGTTTGTGTGTTTACAGGAAGTCAAACATCCGACCGACAAGGAAACAAACCACAGAGGAAGAAACCGTCCAGGTGCATCAGGTACACAGTGTGTGTGTGTGTGTGTGTGTGTGTGTGTGTGTGTGTGTGTGTGTGTGTGTGTGTGTGTCACATCAACACCAAACTTCATTCAGTTTATGCAGAAACATGAATCAAATGTTTCAGTAAATATTTAAAACATGTTTTTAAAATGAGGAAACTTTTCTCAGATCATCTTCAGAAACAGTTTTATTTTGTTCATCAATAAGAAAAATATTGTTACAATTTAGTAAAAATATAAAACGACGACCCAAACGCAGAACACGGAGGAGGGAGGCAGGACTGGAAACTAAAAATGAGCTTTCAATGAAAAGATGAAATAATCCAAGTGCAGTTTGCAAAATACAAAGTAGCAACACAGAAAACTTAGTAAATAATAAAAACAGAAGAAGTTCTGCTGCTTTTAAACCTTCAGCGCGTCACCAGATGTCCGTTTATCAGGAGACTGAAACATTTTTATCATTTATTGACTCTTATATGTCAGGACAGATATTGTCCTCCACTTGGTTGTTCTGGTGTTTGTCGGACAGTGGTGGAGACTGTGAGATTAAAGAATTCTCCTACTTAGGAAGAAGACGGAGAAGACGGAGAAGACGGAGAAGACGAAGAAGACGAAGAAGACGGAGAAGTCTGCAGAGAGTTCGGTTCTGTAGGACCGATGGCGTCCGGATGTTTGGATTCAGCCGTGTCTTTGAACGATGAAGGAAGTGACGTCATGAACGTTTGCTTCTCTCTCAGCGTGTAAACCACATCAGACACAGATGATTGTTAGAGCAGAGACTGGAGGCCATCTTTAAATAGTTAAAATGATGAATCAATAATTGATCGAGTCATTAGCTGATCATCAGTGATGTATCAGGATCAGTGAAACCATCTGGTGGAGCAAACCTCTGTCTGTCTAATGAGAACTGATGGAAACCATCTGGGGAGGAGGACTGGGGTCAAAAGCTTTGTTGCCGTGGTTACCATCTCTCAGGTAACAGGCTCACCACCTCCTCCTCCGGTCCCTCTCTCCATCATCCCCCTCCCCCCCTCCTCTGTCTCCTCCTGTCTTATCCAAACATCTCTTCTTCATTTCCTCCTCATCATCCTTTCCTCTTCTTCTGTCTTTCTTCTGCTGCTCCTCTGATTTCTTCTTCTTCCTTCTTCTTCCTGTCATGTCTTCATCTTCCTCCTCTCCTGTTTCCTTTTACTTCTCTCCTCTCTCCTTTCCCACCTCCCTCTCTTCCTTTTCTTCCTCCTCTTTCTCTCCTTTATCCCTTACCTCCTTTTTATCTTTCCTCTGTCCTCCTCCTCCTCCTCCTCCTCCTCCTCCTCTGCCTTATGACTAAACCTTCTCCTGATGGATCCAAGATGGTAAAAGAGATAATTATCAGCAGCTGATCAACATGTTGGTATCAGTTTGGATCATAAAGTCAAACATCATGAATCTGAACTGGATCTTAAACTGTCAGTCCCACCTTCAGCCCGACCTTCAGTCAGAACTTCAGCCAGACCTTCAGTCCGACCTTCAGTCTCAGCTTCAGCCTGACCTTCAGTCCGACCTTCAGTCAGAACTTCAGTCAGAACTTCAGCCCGACCTTCAGTCTCAGCTTCAGTCTCAGCTTCAGCCCGACCTTCAGTCCCACCTTCAGTCCGATCTTCAGTCCGACCTTAAGTCCGATCTTCAGTCCGATCTTCAGTCCCACCTTCAGCCCGACCTTCAGTCCGATCTTCAGTCCGACCTTAAGTCCGATCTTCAGTCCGATCTTCAGTCCCACCTTCAGTCCGATCTTCAGTCCGACCTTAAGTCCGATCTTCAGTCCGATCTTCAGTCCCACCTTCAGTCCGATCTTCAGTCCCACCTTAAGTCCGATCTTCAGTCCGATCTTCAGTCCCACCTTCAGTCCGATCTTCAGCCCGACCTTCAGTCCGACCTTCAGTCAGAACTTCAGTCCCACCTTCAGTCCGACCTCAGTGAAGTGATGATTCTGTTTCTGATGATCTGAAGCTTCACTTCAGGGCTTCTTCAGTTGAAGACTCTCCTGGGAACACAAACAGGAAAGACGACCATGTGTTTTCCTTCCACATCAGCCGGATGAGTGTTTGCTGAGTCGTCTGTATTTAGTCTCGAACTGCCTTCAGGGAGAATCTCCTCGGATCAAACATGGTTCATATTTACTCATGGTTGATATTTCAGTATTTAGCAGAAGTCTCGCACCTGTTCCTCAGAGTTTGATGTGTTTTGTTCTTGGACATTCAAGTTTCTCTGGAGATCTGTGTTGTGCTGGAAGCTGGTCGTTAGCCGGTCTGTAGCTCGCCGTTAGCGGACTTTAGCTGCTCTGTTCAGATGTTCCCCAGACAATGAATCCTAAAGGTCCAAAACGTGTCAGCAGAGGAACACGTCCGAACACAGACGTCTGACTCAGCGACAGACGGATCAGTCAGAGTCTAAAACTGAATACAGTCAGGCAGGAGGTCAAACAGGAGCAGAAACACAGTGAGAGGCTGGTGGGAGAACAGGTGGGCAGGTGTGCAGGTGGGCGGGACGTCAGGTGATGAGGTGAAGGGAACAGAGGTTACTGAAGGTCAGGAGGAGCTGACAGCAGAGCAGACGATCACGATGTGATCAACATCGTCTGCTGTTACCAACATCTGTACCTCTCTCCACCAGAGGGCTTCACGGTTCATCTTTCAGTTTGGCGTCTGTTCCTGTGATATTACAGGTCAGACAGGTTTTATTTGTGTTTGACAGATTAATAGAGCGACAGAGATCATGTCTGTATGATTGTCACTGAACACCAGCTTTTACCTTTGGACGGCCAGAGCTGAAATTATAAAAGCAAAAATCGACCGTGTTGTTAAGAAAAGAAAAAGTCCCAACTCATCAAATAATGACACTTTGGGATGGCGGCCGACAATCAAACAAGTCCTCAGAAGTTCACGTAGATAACAAAATCATAATGAGATATAATGTTAAATCACACTAAATAATTATTTATCCAGCTGAAACGATCTCTTTAATGTCTCCATCACTGCTTTCTGTTCACGTTCAGGCCTCTGACTGCAGCAGATAATAATGTGAGTATCCTGAGCAGTAAAGCAGGAGATGATGGTGTTTGTGCAGTCGAACACTCTGGTGATGTTTTAAACTTTAGCTAACAGCAGAGACATAAATCCATGAGCACAGTGGAGGACAGTAAACACGACGGCGTCTCGCTCCGGCTACAAACACAATGAGCTGCACTCTCAGGGACTCATCAGCCTGCTGGGAACTCAGTTTTTAAATAAAAAACACACAGCGGATCATAAATAATGAAGAGACTCTCTGAGCCGGAGTTTAAAGAAGAGCCATCAGGGACGAGTGAGCGGCAGTAATCCAACAGTCTCACACAGAAACACTCGCACGGGAATCATCCACAGCTCAAACACCACGTGTAAAGGCTCCTCCAAACTCCAGCAGGAAGCAGCTTTTTTGTTTCTGAAGGCACAAATCTCAGCAGCTGACTCAGGAATTGCTGAATCATGGTATCGATCCGGTGACACAGCAGATCTGCAGTCAGTGAGGAGGAAACACCAGATTTAATGCCACTTTAACAAACTCTGGTTAAGGTCACTGTGCAGGAAAAACAACTCAGAGAAGAAGAAGTCGGAGGAAAGTCGGTCACAAGAATAAATATTTCAGGAGAGCTGGAGTTCATGTTTCAGCACAAAATGGAAAACTGAGTCGAGTTTTAAGAAAACATGAACGTCTCTGTATTTACATTTATGAACTCATGTCTGCATTTATTCTTCTGAGCTCAGATTTTTATTTAAAAAGACTAAAAAGAGTCAAATGTTTGCTCTTGGTGTGTCTGATTCACAGACAGACTTCTGAATGAAAGTAAATCAAATCGTCTGCATACTGACATCGGTTCATTTTGATGAAATAATCCGTCACGTCTTCACGGCTGGAAGAACTCGACTCGGTAAATCCTCTTTAACGGACACTGCAGCGAGCCGGGGAACAAAATGTAGATGACAAATTACTCCAATTTTCTCTCCACTGGCTCCACTTACAGGACAGACTTTAAACTGAGACTGCTGACGTTAAAGACGTGACGAAGTCGGACCATTACGACTCTGAAACGGCAAAAACAACATTAGAAAACTCTTTAAATTCAGAAGCTGGAAGAAGGTGAGTTGTGTTCTCAGATTATTTCAAATGGTTCCTCAAGGTAACGGTGCGTTTTGATTGGTCGCCTGTCACTGTAGCTTCAGGAGCGAGTCAGAGCGTGAGAGAGGAAGTCGGAGAACAACACAACACTCAGAAAATGTCTTTTGTTTTGATTTGAATGAGAGGAACATGATTATTCTGACTTATAAAATAGGTAACGTTCCATTTTTGAAGAAACAGTGAATCAGCTGTTGAAACATCTCCATCATCAGTCAGTCCGTGTGGATCCTGCTGCAGAATCAATAAAAGTGTTTGAGCAGCTGAATATTACATGTGACCGTCCGGCAGTCGAGACAACAGCCTGAATCCAAACGCTTCACAAAATGTTCTCAGAGAGATGAAATGTGGGAAATGTATAAGCGGTGTAAAGGAAACGCTGAGGGAGCGCCGAGACGCCGAGCTGTTAAATTCAACATCAGTGAAGTCAAACAAACCCCGAGCACGGCGCTCCGATCAGACGCTGCAGGCCGCCATGTAAACCGGAGAGAAGAGCTGCGTTCAGAGCCGGCGTGACGGTTTGAAGCGTCTCACACAGTCAGAGCTGCTGATCAGTGAACGGGGACGGAGAAGATATGAAACACTGATTGTGGATTTAGGATCCGGCTGCAGGTTGAAGCTCTTTTATCTCTCTTAGTTAGACTTTAAATTCTTGAGTTCTGTCTAACTTTATTATTATGTTAATTATTATTAATAGCACACAGATCAGCTGCTGTGTGTGTGTGTGTGTGTGTGTGTGTGTGTGTGTGTGTGATGACTTTGAGCAGGTTGGGGTTTATTATTAAAGGCAGGTTGGCGGCGTGTCGCAGTCAGACGGCCAGAGAACGGCTGCCAATCTCCTGTCATTAGAATCCACTGGCAGCATATGATGAGGCCATATGGACTATTAACAACCCAACCTCTCTGCAGGGACGGGGGAGGAGGGGGAGACAGGAGGGGAGGGGGAGGGTGTGACCCAGCCATATGGACGAGGAGACGTAAAGCTGAGGAGAGACGGATGTGAAGACGGACGGATGGATGTTGGCAGGTCTTCATGAACGGTTAGCACGTCCTGTTAGCATTAACGACGGACACGCAGAGGAGGAGGGAGGGATGATGGAGGTGTGACAGCCGGAGGAAGATGAGAGGAGATGAAGGAGGGTCGTCAGGTGGTGTGATGCGCCCGTTGGCGGCCATGTTGGAGGTGGTTAATTAGCTCGGCGAAACAGCTGACGTTGTTCCTCACACAGGCCCACAGGGACGACTGAACACACGAAGGATTTGATTTGATAAGAAACTCTCAACACAGAGGAGGAAGTGCTCAGATCCCACTGCAGTAAAAGCACTAATACCACAAGACAAAAACACTTTGTAAACCGCTGACATGATGAGACTATCAGTTCTCTAGGCACAAAAACCACGTGGTTAGTTTAAAGAAAGCCTGGTTCTGTCTCCACAAACACGGCTGGAAAATGTCTGGACTGGTGGTTTCACACCTACGAATAACAACAGGCGGCCTCGAACTGCGGCCTCGGCAGCGTGCTGTACTGTAGAGATGATGATACAGCATTTTATCCTGGAGGCTGACTGACAGGTGTTTCCATTATTCTGTCCAGCCCCTCTAAACATCGACAGTGTTCGTTATGTGTTAACGATATAAAGAGTTCATGTCGGAGCAGATTTCTTCTTCTCTGGTTTCTGGAGTCTCTGCAGAGCGATGTGTCGCGAGCAGCAGCCAGCGTCATCAGTCACACGGAGAGATGGATGGAGCGACGGATGGATGGAGTCAGAGATGAAGCTGCACGAGCTTCAACCATCTGGACCGTTAACGTCTCCGAGCAGCAGAGGGAACGAGCGAGGGAGCTGAGGGACGTAACGAGAGGAGGCCATATGTTCTTACAGCGAGAGGACGGACAGGAAGTGCAGCTGCAGTTTGTTTCTGTCCAGCTGTGGACTGATTTTAAACGCTCGTCTTCAGAAATCCGTCAGCTGCATCACAGCTCATCAACATCGAGTGATGTCAGAGTGTAACACGAGAGATAAGTTAAAACGGTCCAGATGATCAGAACTGCAGCTCGTTCAGCTCCAACATTAAAAACCTGATTAGAGGAGCTGAGCGTGGTGAGAAGATGATGCTGGTTTGATCTTCAGCTCTGACTGAACTCTGTGTGCACAACATGTCAGTTGTTTTTAACTGAATCTACTCTGATCTTTATTTCTCTGCATCATTTCTGTAAGCGGACTGTGACCCCTCGCTCCTCCTCGTTGATCCTGGTGCCGTTTGGATCGTCTGATGATGAAACCCAGCGGGTCGGTAATTCAGACAGCACGTCTCAACCTGCCGCTCTTTCTCACCTACAGAGGTCTATTTCCTCTCCTCCTCCTCCTGCAGAGCGACGGATGAACGGGAGGAGAGCCATCTGTGGGAGAGGTGCATGCTGGGAGGAGCAGATTGGAGGGAGGGAAGGAAAAGAGGAAGGATGGAGGAGGAGGAGGAGGAGGAGGAGGAGAAAAGGGGAGAGGGAAAATTTCAGAGGACAAGGGGGAGGAGTGAAGGAGAAGAAGGAAGATGAGGATAGAACGAAAGACAAAACAGGGGGGAGGAAAAGGGAAGGAAGGTAGAAGATGAGGAGGAGTGAAGGAGAAGATAAAAGGATGGATGGAGGGAAATATACAAGAAGAAGAAGAACAAGAAGATGAAGAAGAAGGAGAAGAGAGTAAGGTGAAAGAAAGAAAGAAAGAAAGAAAGGAAGGAAGGAAAAGAAGGATAATAAAGAAGATGGGAGATATCAGAATGAGGGGATGAAGGATAACAATGAAGATAAGAGAAAGACAGAAGAAGAGAGGAGAAGAAGACGAATGAATGTGGAGACAAATAAAAGGAAGG
>NC_140201.1:895000-897500 GCF_965226575.1 Pagrus pagrus | reverse complement strand
AATGTTGTCATTTTTGGCAGAACACCAACACACAGAAAAATGTGTCTTTCTGTCCTTGTAGGGACTCTCCAGCGACTGTACTGATCTCCAGCTGCTTAACAGAACCCTGAACCCAACATTCACCAATAAAAGTGGGATTTATCACCAAAATGAAGTGTTTGACTTGTGGCTTTCAGCCGATCTCGTCCTGTAAATAGTTCTGTAAAACTGGTGTGCTTCAGATGTTTGAACCCCAGAATTGAGATGGGTCCTGATAAAGTGGGCTGGCTTAACATGTCTCATGAAAAACTCTTGACCCTTAAAAGAACTTGTAAAACCTGTGAGGTTCAGATGTAACCAGTGTTCAAATGTTTGGTCCCCGGTGTGCAGTCAGGTCCTTATTAGACGGGTAAGTCTTCACATTTGGATCCTCAGTGTCTCAGAAATAACCATTGAACCTAAAAGTACCTGTAAAACTTGTGACGTTCATATTTTCGACCCAGGAGGTGGGAAACAATGTCTCAAAACAACAACTGACCCTAAAAACCCTAAAATCACTGTGATGAACCGTTAAATCCGTCCACAGTCTGTTTTTACAGATCTGTTGCCGCGCTGCACTTCTTGTACTGTTCAGGACTTGTGCAGACTCTTTATGGTGTTGAACACTGGTGTGTTTAAATATACTGTATATACACCGTCATGTCCTGCACGCCTCTGTATTCTTTATCTTAACGTATTTGTTAACTTCCTGTTGTCCTTGTTCTCGTCTGCTGGTCTGTTTCTGTGTACCGACACTGTCAGCCATGTAAAACTGGAGTCACATCCCTTGTATGTGAACACATACTTCATATAGATCTTCATATAGATCTTCTGTCCCAAGGGTGGATGTGTGTCCAGGTGAGGTGGGTTGGCTTCAGTGTTTTGCTCCAGAAAAACAGGTCTTGAGTTAAAAACAGCCCAAACTATCGGGGGGACCAGTGGAGGCTGGTCCTTATCAGACAGGCAGAGGTTCATGTTCGGGTCTTGACTCGAACATTTCTTGTTAATCAGAATCAGAATCAGAATACTTAAGCCTAATATTGTGTGTAATACCTGTTTGAATGAATGAGTCGTTTTTATTTTGGTTATAAACATTTTTAAAAGTTACAGTGACAGAGATGAAACTCGGTTACTTTGAGGAAACTTGTGGAATAATTTGTGATATGTAAGAACACGACTCAGCCACAAAGAGCAAAGGTTGAGTGGTTGTCAGACATTTTGATGTGGAGATGTTACGTATTATATCTTTAACTTACGAGGTTCAGATTTTGGTCCCAGAGCTTGACGTTGGTCCTGCTGAGACATGTGAGCGTCCAGGTTTGTGTCCCCACAATCCCTCATAGACATGATGAACATCTTCAGTGTTTGTCTGTATTCAGAACCAACCTCTTCCTTTATTAAGTGTCACCGGTGAAAGATGGGAAACATGTGACTGGCGACGGCTCATGCTGTTCCCATGGCGACGCCCTGAAGTCTGGGTCTGGGTGACATTTTCTGTCTGAGTGTTTTGACGTGGAAGGAAACAGAAGATGATGGGATGGAGAGACTGTCCTTTCATTTTTTATTTCCACAATGCTTTTTCTGTTGTTCTGCAGTTGTTTCACATTAGAGGAAGAAATTAATTACTTTAAGTCTTCGTTAATGATCCGTCTGATAGCAAACTACTGACTCTTACCTGTGAAGTCCACTGGTTGAATGTACGTTCCTGTGATAATTACAGAATCATGCAGGTATACGTGTGTGTTATAAACACAACAACAAGAAGTGTTGTGATTTTTGTTCTGACGTGTTGAAGGAGTGTTTTATTCTGAAAATTAACCAGATGTTCTGTTCTTGTTTCGACGTGTGACTTCCTGTCGGCTCTGTGCTGAATTCAGCTGAATCGATGCGTCGTGCTCCGGCATCCTGCAGAAACTGAAGCCTTGTGTATCTGCTACAGAAGAGTCCGGACCACCGGAGCTGCAACAAGCAGATACACAACACAGCAGAGCCAGTGGAGTACACAGAGACCAGAGCGAAACCTATCAACTCTGCTGCCGTGGCGGATCGGGGACGGACCGAACACGGACCTGTTGGACTTTAGGGGTCAGTGTCGGCAACAAACAACCGTTTGTCTGTCGCGGCGTGCACACTTGGGACAAACTTTACATTTAAAGCTTCACAATACGTTGATGGATGTTTTCCGTCATAGCTTCTTTAAGCTGTGAGTGGCAGCCATGCTAATGACGAACAGCAGGCACCTCATGTTTTCAGCTGTGTAAACACTGTAAATACTTCATGAGGACAACATGATTCGACTTGACAAGAACTAATGAACTTGCGTCATCACTTTGGAGAATTTCGTGTCTTCTTCTCGAGGGTTGGACCCTCCTCAGTGGATCACACAGTTAGCTTAATACCTAAAATGTAAAATGTAAATGTAATTTGCAGCATTAAATTTTCATGCAGTCTCATTTCCATGTGGAGGCCTGATCCTCCTCCT
>NC_140201.1:852500-887500 GCF_965226575.1 Pagrus pagrus | reverse complement strand
GCTCCACCGAGCTTAAGCTGGTCCAATATTTGTCCATGTCCGGCTCATGTTATATCACTTTCTCTTTTTCTTTTCTTCGCCTCCTCAGACAAAACCTTCTTAGCTTTTTTAGCTGGCTCGGCCATGGCGTTGGTTTACAAAAAATCCAAGTAGCTGCTGGCTAAATCCACCGATGAATAAACGTGTCGTAAAGCAGGTCGCACTAGACGTCTTTACGTCAGGAATGTGCCGACCTGCTCTGGGAAGTTACGCAGTGTGGTTTCTGCCGGCGCGACCGCCCTCAGGCTGCAGAGGCGTCACCGTTCATCCTATTAACCGTTATTCTGCCACTTAACTGAGTTTAGAAACATTATTTTAAGGTCGAAAAACTACCGAGTGTTGCTTTAATACTCCTGAGAAGCCAGCGACTGATCAGTGATGAGCTGGTGGTGGAGGATGTTATCCCTCTGGATCAGCTCACAGCAGCTCTCCTGCACTGTCTTCATCATCTACTGACTCCACTGAGGTCAAGGTCTGAGTGTCACACCACTGGGTTTTCTGAAGGAGACCTCGGGACGACTTCCAGCTGTGTTTGTGGCAACAAAACAGGGATTTTAACCCAAAACAAGATGTTTGCCAACCCTCACCGGAGCGGAAACAGCCCTGTCACAACATTAAACTGAAAACTGAACCTCAATAATATCGTCCTGACGTCTCGTTGAAAATATGATCTCAGTAATATTCTCAGTGGAGACGTGGTGTCGTCATCAGATGCTCTCCTCTCGAACCTTCAGTCAGCAGCTTTCTCATATTTCCACATGAATCTCTTTAAACACATTAACATTAATAATCAGCTCCTCCATGTTTGTTCCCTCGTCACCTCCGTGTCCTTTCAGCAGCTGAGCCAGGTGAGTTTTCAGGTGATCATCGTCAGAGGAGTTTTTACACCTGATGACAATCTGCTGTTTGATTTCTCTTCACCTCGAACTAAAGTGGTGGAGATACACTGAGAGCGCGCGCACACACACACACACACACACACACACACACACACACACACACTTAAGTATTAATATCTCTCTTTTTCTTCAATCATTTCTTCACTGTGTTGTTTCCTTTGTCTCGTGTGTTTCTTTGATAATCTCTCTCTCACACACACACACACACACACACACTCACACACTGAGCATGGTGCTGATCACACAGGAGGCTTTAATATCGGACCTCTGTGAGCTTCATGTTTTATTCATCATGTGAGATGAGAAATAAAAACCGTTTCCTCGTCTGTGGATTCTTCATTCTTCTTCGTGGTCTTATTTGATTCCACATCGACGCTCCGACTCCGTCACGTTCATGAGCTCAAACAGAAAAAGACGACGCCGGCCTGTTTGTAGGAGACGTCTCCATGAATCTGTCCACTCAGCATAAAACACTTCACGGCTCTGGTTCTGGTTCTGTGTTCTGACGTCCTCGAGCCTTTAAAGTCTCGTTTGAGGAGCGTCTTCCTCTTTAGGTGTGATGTCAGACGTCAGGTGATGAAGGAAGAAGCTGCTGAAACCATTCAAATCATTCAGATTCTCAGTTGGACAGGACGTGATGAAACCTTCAGTCAGCTGGTTCTGATTATGTGACGACTTCCTGTGAGAACACCTGGTTTCTGTCATCTTTCAAACTAAATCTTCTCTTTCCAAAATGAATGTTTGTTTTTCTTCCTGTACAGAAACGTCTCTACTTTCTCTTTCCCGTCACGAACTGTCCTCTCTTCTCCAGGACGTCCTCAGATCCAAACAAACATCCCGACCTTCATAAAAATGTCCATATTTTCCAAACCGTTTTCCAAACACGCCGGCATGAAACAGAATAAAAAACGCAGATTCTTGGATTAAAACCTCTTCAGGACAAAAACTAACTTGTTTCTCCACAGGAACAATTAAATAATTTAAATGAGAAGATTCGTTCGTTTAAAACCTTAAAAAGCCCAAACCGAAGCCGGAGCCGTCCTGTGAGGTCCTGCGGGGAGCCCGGCAGGAAAATAAAGAGATAAAAAATTCCTTTGAAGGATCTTAATATGATCTTAAAGCCGCCACCAGCGATCATTAACCCTGAGAGGAGACGCACTTCTTCAAAGCTTCTGACTGTAACTGTACTTTACAGCCTGAGAGGCTCCAACCGGCTTCAACTCAACGCTTCACTTCAGAAACTCCTCAGTGATCATGTTTTATCAGCCAACAACAAGTAACCTGCAGTCATCATGATGCTTAGAGAAGAAACCAGGTGACAGGACAGAGAAGAAGAAAACACTTCCTGTTCCTGTTTGAGCTTCGTGTCGCCGTGTTTCTCATAATTCAGTGTTTTCAGATTAATAATGAAGGAAAAGTCTCCATCAGAACTTCAGTTTATTTAATAAGATGAAGAATAAAACATTTCTCCTGAAAATGAAACAAACTCAGTGAAAGTTTTATTCTGAAGGTTCTGACATTAATGTAAAGAGACAAAGAGAAATATTGTTCCTGACTGAGTCTCTTGTTTTCTCCCGTCTGTCTGAGTCTTTGTCAGTTTTCTGTGCTGAATTAAATAACTTTCCATCATCAGGATGTTTACAGACTGTGAGATTAACAATCGGGTCACGGGCCGGAGACGTTTCTCACTTCCTGCCTGAATTTATTCACAGATTTTAAATCTTCCTCGCAACAGAAACAAGACGACATCAGCATGTTTCCTCCAACACACAGTTAGCCCGAGGCTACACAACACCAGACACAACACCAACCAGCCAGCATTCACATTAGCATTCATATTAGCATTCATATTAGCATTCATATTAGCATTCATATTAGCATGGCATTAGCATGTTCCCAAACAGTTAGCTGAAACTTTTCCTCTAATGTATTCAGGGCCGTAAAATCTGCCTGACGACAGTTAATTCAGCGGCGTCCCCGCCTCCATCCAGAACCCTGTTTAGCATACAGCGCTGTTTGTGTCTGATCCTCCGGCGCCCTGACCCGCTTTAGATCCTGGAGAACCCCCTCATTAAAATATCAAAGTTAATCTATTTTACCCCCAAACTCGTCTTCTGAGGGCTGAGCTCAGCCTCACCTCCTCTGCAGCGACGGCTCCCCGAGGAAAGAGCTGCGAGCCGCTCTGCAGAAAAACAAGAGAAGAAGAAGACGGGCCGACAGAACCGACGGGCCGACAGAACCGGGCTCTGGAGTTTGTCTGAGGGAGGAGGATTACGCTAATAAAACCGTTTACTGACGAGGGGTCAGAGGTCAGAGCTGTGACATCAGAGTCTGAGGCTGAAACATCAGCTGTTAATAAATGTTCTGTTTAACTTCCTGCAGAGGTTCTGCTCAGGAAACTGGACCGGACTCTGTAGAAAACACAGATGAGTGAACGACATGTCATCAGAAGCTTCATGAAACCAGAGTTTGTTCGTCATGTTCTGATCCAGAGAGGCTGCAGTGCGGACGTGGTGTGTTCCTGCTCCTGACGGTTGATTCTGATTGTGATTCTGTTTGTTTTCGGGTTTTTATCTGAAGGACAGTTTGACGCTGCAGTTCCTCATCAGAGAATCAGGTCAGCAGAACCTCTTTGATATGCAGATGTTTGGTTTCGCTCTGCGAGGAGAGAATTAAAACCAGCGGGAGGGAATTAAATCACCTTCAGCTGCTGAGATGAAGCTCAGCAACCGACGTCGTCTCATCGGGTTAGAAACTCTCACTGTTCTTTGCAGTCGGATCAGATCAGAGAGCAGAGAGCAGCAGCGGATTCAGAGAGTAGAGAGTATACCTCAGACAGTGTGTGAGGTAGTGTTGTAGAACCTGAGATCGGTCTTGGTCTCGAGACCGGTCTCAAGACCATTTTTTGAGGTTCTTGGTCTCGTCTTGGAATCGAGGGCATTTTTACTCGGTCTTGTCTCGGACTGGGCGGACTCGGGTTTTTTGAATGAGACCGGTCAAGAGCACCGCTGACAGGCTTTTTGTCCATGCCTCACCGATAAGAGTGAAAAAGGACCCTCTCAAAAACAGCTAATAACTCCAAATCCTTGGTAGTGTAAAGATTTCCCCAGCTAAAAAAAAGAAAACTCACATTCTGATGTTTTGTTATGATTTTCCTTTGATATATACGGTCTTGGTCTCGTCTCGGTCTCGGTACTCTCTGGTCTCGGTAATGTCTTGGTCTTGTCCCGGTCTCGGTACTCTCTGGTCTCGGTAATGTCTTGGTCTTGTCCCGGTCTCGGTACTCTCTGGTCTCGGGACTCTCTGGTCTCGCTAATGTCTTGGTCTTGTCCCGGTCTCGGTACTCTCTGGTCTCGGTAATGTCTTGGTCTCGGTCTCGGTACTCTCTGGTCTCGGTTGGTGCGGTCTTGACTACAACACTAGTGTGAGGTGTGTTGTGAGTTCTGAGATGACATCACCTCCTGAGATCAGAGACACACCTGAACCTGAACCTGAACCTGAACCATCCACTTCCTGTTGGATCAGCTGTCGACTGAGTGTTTCTATATTTCTACTAACCAACAGATGAGACGAGTTGTTTCAGTCCGTAGAATAACTCAAGTTTACTCAAGTACTATCACTTTATCTAAACGAGCTCCTGCTGACCGGCCTGTTGGGAGATGTATTCGGTGCATGCTGGGACGTCCTCGACCCTGACCTCTGACCTCTGACCTCTGATGGAAACTTTTGCAGCTGTTGCTGCTGGAGGTCAGTTTGAAGTCAGTGTTTCTTCAGGCTAGAGCAGAAAATGAGTCGTAGAAAGTTATTGAACGTTGCTTCTGATCTGATTTGTGGAGAATCGACCGATCACAGTATTAAAATCTGTTTTCTTGTTTCTGATCAACCTTCAAACCTTCAGGATCACCTGGATCTTCTCTCTTCTACCTGAAACACACCTGAGAACAAAGAAAATCTCACTCAGACATCAGAAACTGCTTCAAACAGCGGCCCGCTTCACTTCATGCAGAACGATGTTCAGCTTCAAACCTCGTCTGATAAACAGACTCCTGAGACACGGACAGTCTGTGACCGCAGGTCAGAGCCATCAGACCTTCTGTCTGTTAAAAGAAGAGAGCTGGCTGTTAATTCAGATGTTTGATCGGCTCGTCTCGTGTTTAAAGTCATAAATCTGATGTAAAACAACTTCAGTCTGTTTCCCGTCCGTGTTGATCTCCTTCTGTGTGCTGACTCTCTCCGTGACCTCTGACCGGTCCGATCCCTCCGGTCCGGCCTCAGAAGTGTTTACGTCTCCGGTTCTCAGGGAACAGGATGTGAGCGTTGGCAGACGGCCACGACCTTTTTTCTCTTTAACTTGTTTGTTTGTTCTCAGAGGAGGAATTTATCTGTCGACACGACGAGCTGATCTGAAAACACAACAGAGGAAAGTTTCCACACTGGATCTGTTTTATCAGACTGAAAATAACAAGCAGAATATTTAGCCAGACTTCATTTACCTGAGACGAGGCTGCAGAACCGTCCTCAAATCTCTAAAGGTCTCCTGACTTTTCAAACAATGTTCCTACTTTCTAAAACTGAACTCGCTTCACAAGAAAATGTCCAAACTTTCTATAAAAACCCTCAAAACAAAAAAAATCCTCATTCTCCAAAAGAGTTAAAAAAGTCCACAAATTCCCAAAACTTCTAAACTTTCTATAAACAGCCTCACTTTCCAAACATGTACCAAACTTTACTGACGCACATAGTTTTATTTTAAATCACTTTTCTTTCAAATGTTTCTACTTTCTAAAAAATATCTTCATTTTCTTAAAACGGTCACGTTCCTCTCAAATGTTCCTCCTCTCTGAAACCTACAAAATGTTTTGACAAGCAGAAAAAAAAATCCTTTATTAAATATAAATATATATATATATATACATATATATATATATGTATATATATATATGTATATATATACCTTAGAAAACATTTAAACGACGTCTCCACTCTGCAAAAACATGTCTTCATCTCCACAGATGTTTGCATCAAAATTTCTATTTGAGCAAAATGTCCCCAATTTTCTAAAATGTCCTGAAAACATTCTGAATATAAAGTGACGTCATCAAACAAAGTCCCTGAAGTGTTTCATCCTCTAAGACTGACTTGTATAAAAACATCCTCGTTTTACTAAAGTGTCTGAAAATGTCCACGATTCTTTTCATAAACAACTAAATTGACAAAATTCATCATTTTCCCAAAAATGTGTCTCTACTTTCTCTCTGAAATACAAAATTTCTAGTTTCTGATTGTTGAGTCTCAATAAACGTCCCCGATTACAAACCTGCCGTCTTTTACTCAACATGTCTTCACTTCACAAAATGTCCCCACTTCTACATTTGATGTGTGTGTGTGTGTGTGTGTGTGTGTGTGTGTATGTGTGTGTGTGTGTGTGTGTGTGTGTGTGTGTGTGAGTGTGTGAGTGTGTGTGTGTGTGAGTGTGTGTGTGTGTGTGTGAGCTCCAGGTCCTGGGAACCAGCAGATCTGGAGCTCCAGGGTCAGGAGGGGGCCTCTGTCTCTGAGCTCTGCCCAGGAGAAGGAGCAGCTCAGCGGGCTGAGAGAGCAGCGAGACTCCCCTGACACCACCGGTGTGTGTACAACAATGTGTACAACAAAGCTGCCTTGCTCTGAGGCGCGTCAGCAGCCTCTTCATCACAGTCGTCGTCCACATTTCCACGACCCTCCGGTGAACAAGCGTCTGACCTTTACTGCTCTGCTCCTCCGTGACCTTTGACCTCCTCGTGGGAAACAGGAAACAGAATTTCCTGAAAAGCACAAGAACAGAAACTTCCTCTCTTCTTCTTCTTCGTGAGTCGTCAAACAGTCGAGAGCTTTTTTTCCGTCAGCGTTTTCCTCTAATTTATTTCTCTCCTGCAGATCAGCTCGTGGCGTCCTCTGTGGGGGAACGAGGCTCAGTAGCAGAATTAAACACGAGCGTTTCCCTGCAGGGATCAGCAGCGGTACGCCGCATTATTAGAATTTATTCAATACAATATGTGCATTCACACACAGTGTGTACAGTAGCTGTAATGTGCTTTCAGGCAGCGGGAGGAAAAAGCCCGGAGAGACCGACGACCGCAGGCTCCAAACTAACAAAGAGACGGAGAACAATTTTCTTTTCACAAAGTCGGAGCTGCGTTCAGAGCTTAAATGTGACCCAAAAAACAGAGAAGTGGAAGAAATAGTTCATGTTCTCACTCTTTATACTCTCTGCTCCTCAGCTAAGAGTTTCAGAACATCTGCAGGATTCAGACGACCCAGTCTGACTGACAGGAAACAAAACTTTGAATCGACATCGTCTACATGAAACCACAAACTTCTGTTGTGTTTCATTCACATGACAGCTGCTTTGTTTGGGGCCTGAGTGTGACGTTTCCTGGTGATACACAATTCCTGTAAAACTGTGACGACACGGCCCGGCTTCATGTACGATGTTTCAGCAGTGTTTCATTTATAAAACAGGAGGTCGAGGACCAGACAGCGAGGGTTCTGGTCCAGAGGGTCTAAACAGAACTATCGGGGTCATCAAACACAGCGTTATTTAATACATTTATAATCAGAGTAGATCTGAAACAGTAGATCTGCTGCACCGTGACTGTGATGTGACGCCGCTCGGTAGAAGAGAGCGTGGTGTGATTATTTGCGTTACCTGCACGAGTAACGTGAATAAAGACAATCACGAAACTTCATCGGTATGAACCAGAACAAAGAGATTTCTCAATAAATGGATCAGAGGCTGAAATAACAACATCATAATGCTGCGTCAGGTCTGTTGGCCGGACGACAAGCTGACTACTTTTAAAGTGTTTGTTCCCTGAATGGAGTTCAGATCGATCAGAGCTCTGCTGTGCGGAGACATATTTCCATGACTTACCAGGTAGTCTGACTTCCTCGCTCACTTTCCTCCACGCCAGCTCGTCTCTGTCTGTCTCTGTACAGTAGACGTGTTATCGTTCAGCTCTGAGTGTTGATTACTGATTATTATCCTCTCCTCCATTGTTGTTCACATCATGACGTCATTGTGAACGTCAGCGCCGACAGGTTTTCAGACACAGCGTCACACGACGTCCTCACAATATTTTCAACTCACACAAATGATTGCTTGACCCAACGCTGTCGTATGAACGGATTTCCTTGTGTTCCCGTGTTCACATAGCGTTTTTTTCTGAGCACCAGCACTCAGAAATAAAACCCGCCGAGCGCCTCGAGTTGAAAATCTCTCCACTTTTCAGAACCGTGGCTCTTTGTCTTTCTCCGGGCCTCGGTGATAATATTCACCGTATCTTTGTCTCCTATGGCGCGCAGTGTTTTTTCTCTCAGCGCTCCTGAGAACACAGTCGACACTTTACTGCCCAAAAAAACGCAACATGGACCGTCAGTCAAGAGTCAACGTGCAAAATCAGCTGCACGTCTGGACTCAAGTGTGAAACGCCGTCCACACCGAGAACGATAACTGCAACAGGAGCAGTAAATATTCTGTTATAAAATGTTCTAACTCACGAGGCTGCAACAACACTGATGAACGATAAAGTGTTCTGATTGGCTGTCTGTGTCTGAGTTTACAGGACGTCATGTTCACAACTTGTTTAATGTTTAAATTACATCATTTTAGGAGCAAATCACACATTAAAACACGCCGGAGACCAAGATTTTACTTTGGGTCCAAGATAAAATCTTCTCGTCTGCCTTTAAAACCTCCTCACAGCCAGATGTCGAGATTTTCAGTGGAATTTTCCTTTAAATAAAAAATCCTTAAAAACATTTCAGTCTCAGAGGAGATGATTTATATTTGTGCTGTTTTGTTTTTAAAGGATTTCTGAAGCGAACAAAAAATATAAATCATAAAAATTCTCGAGACGCTTCAAACAGGAGAACAGAGAGGGGGATGATGTCACCAGCTCCAGAGTCAACCGTCCAATCAGCACACAGAGTTTCATATCTGGACATCAGAGAGAGAAACAAATCTGTGTGTGTGTGTGTGTGTGTGTGTGTGTGTGTGTGTGTGTGTGTGTGTGTGTGTGTGTGTGTGTTGTCCGTCCTGCATCCAGCCTGCTGTGGAGGAGACGAACACTGCCAAGTGCTGAGATGTAATTAAACTGAGTGTGTGTCTGTGTGTGTCTGTGTGTGTGTGTTCTTGTGCAATTATGTTGACACCTCCAGCTACTGCTGTCATGTCTCTGTGAATTCACTGAACAGCAGAATATTGGCTCTGTGCATGCGTGTGTGTGTGTGTGTGTGTGTGTGTGTGTGTGTGTGTGTGTGTGCATGCGTGTGTGTGTGTGTGTGTGTGTGTGTGTGTGTGTGTGTGTGCTCTTTGTGTTCAGACAGTGTGATAACGTTTTAACGCTCGTCTGCAGCCTCTTCAGATAAACTGTGTACCAGCAGTCAGTGAACGTCTCTCTGGTTGTTCAGCGTCTTTAAGAAGCTTCACACTGAAACATTTTAACATTTTAAGTCTCCTGGATCAGAAACCGGCCCGTTGTCTGCTCGGTTCAGGTCCGTTTAACACTCATCAGTTCAACTTTTCATGAAAAGGAAAAAACACTAAACTGGAAAATTGAATTCAATGTTCTAAAAATGTGTTTTTCACTATCAGACCTTGTATCGTTAAAAGTGTGTTTATTTTAGTTACAGCTACAGTTTTCCAAAATGATGAAGACCCAAATACAAAAAGAGAAAAGCAAGGCAGGAAGGTTGAAAACACAAAGTGAGCTTAAATACTGAAACTGATGTCCAACATCCAGAAAATACAAAATACAAAATCAGGCAGCACAAAACCAGAAAACAACCGGAGAGAAATACAAACCAGAACCAGATGAACCGACAGCGAGGGACTGAAGTAACAGGGAGGGAAGACTAACGAGAGGCAGGTGGCACTAATGAGACAATCAGAGACAGGAAGTGGAAAGTAAAACATGACACACGAGTAAAACTTACCAAAATAAAACAGGAAGCATGACAACATCCTCACCGTCTCTGCTGGTTGGTGGTTGCAGCTGATGTAGATCTGAGGTGTTTGATCACTTTCCTGTTTAACATGAAGTCTCACTTTAATCTCAGTAATCAGATTACAGTAACTGCAAACTGCATTCAGATAAAAACTGATCAGTCTCTTTAAACTGACTATCATCTCTCAGTCCTCCATCTTCCTCCTCCTTCGGTTCCCACGTTCCTGCTCTCTGCTGTAGATTCGACCTCTGACCTCTGAGATATTTGGGATATTTGATGATATGACCGAGAGGGAAAGTAGATGATGGATGACAAGATAAAATATTTTGTTGTAAACACACGAGGAATCTCAACAAAAGAGACGTCGCAGAGACGTTAGACGAGTAAACAGTCTGTAGCTGTGTAGTGAGACTGTCGAGCTTTGACCAGCGGTTCTTTCTGGATCGAGTAAGAAAAAATAAATAAAGAGAAAATACATTTCTCCTTAAAGGAGATGTTTCACGTTTAGAGAAATCTTCTGGTCCTGTTTCTTCCTGACAGTGGGATGTTCAGGTGGAGCTTCTGAATCTCCAGTAAAGAAAGAGGAGTCTGAGTGAGTAAAGTCCAGGACTCTGCAGCAGGAGACGGAGGTTTAAATCCTGCCTGGAAGATAAGATAAGCGTGGGCCCAAGGTGGGTTTGAACCAACAACCTTCAGGGTATGAGGTGACAGTAATACCCTCTACACTGCGGTGACAGCACATCCAGCTCTGTTGGTGACTGGTTGTGTTTCTGCCTGTTCCTGTGTTGAGTGTCAGGTGAACGAGCCTCACCTGCAGTAACTTCCTGTGATTGCTGCAGCTGCTGTCAGAGGGCTGAGATCTCCTCTTCCTCTCTGTCTCCTGAGCTCACAACCAGCAGGGTTTCACTGTGGTTGTGCTCCTGTAGATTTCCTTTAGATTTGGTCTCATTTGGTTCAATCTGATTTAATAAAATGTGTTTTAACATGTTTGCCTTCGTCTGGTCTCCTTTGCGTTGAGACCTTCTTCATTATAAGTTCAATATACTGTTACAGAGAACATACTGGGCTTATAATAATTAATCCTGACTGACATAAATGTGTTTGAACGACTACTAAAAATGAGATTTTCTGAAAGATAGAGATGAATCTCCTGTAAATACGTTTGTCTTCACTTGATGACTGACAGAGGAGTCTGCAGAAGATACTGAGCAAATCATCCAAACTGAAGACTGTAGAGAAAACTTCATGTTCAGAGACGTCAACGTGTTTGTCTCACTGAAACATCGACAGACTGAAGTCAAGATCAGACTAAAACAAAGTTAATAATGAAACCAGTGTTGCTAGCTGGCTCTTATCAAGCCAGCTAACTCAACCGGACTTACCTGCTCGCTGGTTCCTCTGAGGTCCACTCTGTCACAGTCAGTCCAAGGCGCAAATTCCACGAGCGAACGCAACGAACGGAGTTTGATCGACGCGGTTGAAGTTTTTCGGGTTTTGTTTTAAATCGCACACACTCAACACAACACAACACAACACAACACACACACGCTTGAGTGACATACCTGAGGTTATCCAGGCCAAGGTCCGATCCCACGTCTGCAGGACGCTGGTCGCCATCTCAGACCACTGGACCATCTTCAGCGCTGACAGCAGCAAACAACCAGAGAGAGAAAGAGGACGAAACTGAAGGAGGAGCGTGAAGAAAAGTCCACATGAACCTGGACAGAAAACAAACGGTCCAAACTTCAGGCTGGACTCCTGACCTCCACATGGAAATCTTTCCTCTGTCAGAGCTGACGGAGCTCAGACAGTCTCAGCTTGTCTTTGAGGTTCAGTCTGAATCTTAACAGCTGTTCCAGTTCTTCAGTATGTGTTCAGAGACAGAAACATTTTCAGACAAGACCAACTAAAGTTCAAAGTCTTTAAATCATTTAGAGATGTCATGATTATCTGTGTGAGACTCCACCTTCACCAACAGCTCAGCTGGTTGATGAGCTGCTTTGTAACTCACAGGTTGATGGTTCACTTCCAACTGCAACCTGAACATATGTTAATGGTGTTTTTATGAATTCTGGTGCAAACACAAAACTCTTAAAGATGTTGACTTCAGGAGATTTTAACCCCAAATTAAAGACTTTTACAGCTTCTTCAGTCTTTCACCACTGTGTCACATGACCAGTGAGAGTGTCGAGCACTAGTGTTTGGAGACCAGAAAATTATCTCCACACCGAAATCACAGCTACAAACCTTTATTCTCACGACAAAATCAACATAATGTGAGCATGTGAAATACTCCACAGGTCTCTGAGAACAGCTCAGTGGGTAAGACTGCTACAGCTGAAGGTGGCTTTTATGGTGCAAGAGGTTGTAGGTTTGAGCCCCGCCTTGGGCAGGAACCTCTGACTTTGACAATATTGTGCATCTCACACAGGTGTATGGTATTAACACCTTAATGAGTCCAACACAATGTTGATTTCCTGCTAACTGCCATTTCAGCATCACTCCTGAAATAAATAAACATTTTATGACTTTCTAAATTCAACCATTGTCCACATGGTTATCAAGATTATTTATTTTAGTCATGTGTTTAATTTGCTTTACTTGTTGTAATATTTTGTATCACTCCAGCAGTGGATGAGATCAGATTGAAGAACATGACAGTGCTGTGGCATGGACTTGTGGTCTTTGAGTGCCACCTACTGGTATTTCAACTGTACTGCACCAGAGTCTACATCTGGAAACCAAAACATGGTGCGTGTCCTCTGTGGTTGAGATGGTTCAGTGGTAGTGCTGCTTGACTACGATTAATTTATTTGACAGTTCAAGTCCCAGTTCTTCATGTGCATCCTCAACAAGCTCTAAGAAACAGCAGCTTTCAGCACTTACACCTGCAATTTCCCCCAAATTCCACATTATATTTATGGAAGCATACTTGTTTTAAGTCAAATGGATGTTTAAAAAGTATTTTTATTGAAAATGTTTTTTTTATCAACCTGGGCTGTCTGAAATGAAAATAAATGTGACGCTTCACACCAGCATCATACGTGTGGAGGTTGTGGCTCAGAAGGTAGAGCAGCTGTCTATCAATCCGTGGATTGTTGGTCTCTGCTCTGACCTCTACAGTGAAAATGTCAGCACTTCGTAAGCAACCTGATGTGGCTCAACAGGTTCAGTCTATGACTGTCAGTCAGGAGACCAGGGATCGTAGCTTGATTTCTTGATTTCTTGATTTCTTTTTCCAAAGTCACAGTGATTATCCTGGAGCAACATTCATGATGATACTTGATTAGAGTTTCACATTTAGACCAGATTTAACTGGTTTTCAGCTGAGAAATGTGGATGTGTTTTCTTCTTCCTTCTCCAAAATGACAATGGGTGAATATTTGCATATTGCAGAGGATAATAAATGTGTACATTGAAGATCATTTCACTGCAGAGGTCAGAGCTCAAACCACCAACCCACTGATTGATGGACAGCTGCTCTACCTTCTGAGCCACAACCTCCACATGCATGATGCTGGTGTGAAGCATCACATTTATTTCATTCATTCCAGACAGCCCAGGTTAATGTAAAAACATTTCTCCAGCAGTAAAAATGCTTTTTAAACATCCATTTAACTAATTTCATACAGAAACAAACAAGTATATTCTCAAAACTAGAATGTGAAAATTTGGCTTTAGCTTGTTGAGGATGCACAGGAAGAGCTGGGACTTGAATCATCAACTAATCTTAGTCAATCAGCTCTACCACTGAACCATCTCAGCCATAGAGGAGTCCCATCATGTTTTGGTTTCTACATGTAGACTCTGGTGCAGTAGAGTTGAAATACCAGTAGGGGGCACTCAGAGACCACAAATCGGTGCCACAGCACTGTCATGTTCTTTAATCTGATGTCATACTTAATTTCCCTTCAGGGGTTAATACATTATCTATCTATCTATCTATCTATCTATCTGCCACTGTTGGAGTGATCGTTATATTCCAACAAGTAAAGCAAATTAAAAAAACACATGACTACTCTTAAGAAATCTTGATAACCATGTGGACAATGGTTGAATTTAGAAAGTCATAAAATGCTCATTTATTTCAGGAGTGATGCTGAAATGGCAGTTAGCAGGAAATCAACATTGTGTTGGACTCATTAAGGTGTTAACACCGTACACCTGTGTGTTAACGTCAACACTGCCCAAGGCGGGATTCAAACCCACAACCTCTTGCACCATAAAAGCCACCTTCTGCTGTAGCAGTCTTACCCACTGAGCTGTTCTCAGAGACCTGTGGAGTATTTCACATGCTCATATTATGTTGATTTTGTCTTGAGAATAAAGGTTTGTAGCTGTGATTTCGGTGTCTTCAGTTGGAGCTGGAGTGTCTGAGAATCAAAATATATCGTATGTTTCCACACAAACCTGAAGGAAGATGTTGAAGAGCTGATGAGCTCAGAGGAGTTCAGTCTGCTGTTTGTATTGCAGTGAATGAGAGCTTGACGGTGGGTTGCCTCTCAATTAAGGTTTAAATGTGACATATAAAACCTCAGCTGAGTGAGATGTTGGCATCGTGAGAGAAAAGGCTCGTGGCTTCACTTTAACAGTTGTCATGTGTTCATGGAGATAAATGTGCACGACTCAGAGCAGTGTGGAGATCATTTTCTGGTCTCCAAACACTAGTGCTCGACACTCTCACTGGTCATGTGACACAGTGGTGAAAGACTGAAGAAGCTGTAAAAGTCTTTAATTTGGGGTTAAAATCTCCTGAAGTCAACATCTTTAAGAGTTTTGTGTTTGCACCAGAATTCATAAAAACACCATTAACATATGTTCAGGTTGCAGTTGGAAGTGAACCATCAACCTGTGAGTTACAAAGCAGCTCATCAACCAGCTGAGCTGTTGGTGAAGGTGGAGTCTCACACAGATAATCATGACATCTCTAAATGATTTAAAGACTTTGAACTTTAGTTGGTCTTGTCTGAAAATGTTTCTGTCTCTGAACACATACTGAAGAACTGGAACAGCTGTTAAGATTCAGACTGAACCTCAAAGACAAGCTGAGACTGTCTGAGCTCCGTCAGCTCTGACAGAGGAAAGATTTCCATGTGGAGGTCAGGAGTCCAGCCTGAAGTTTGGACTGTTTGTTTTCTGTCCAGGTTCATGTGGACTTTTCTTCACGCTCCTCCTTCAGTTTCGTCCTCTTTCTCTCTCTGGTTGTTTGCTGCTGTCAGCGCTGAAGATGGTCCAGTGGTCTGAGACGGCGACCAGCGTCCTGCAGACGTGGGATCGGACCTTGGCCTGGATAACCTCAGGTATGTCACTCAAGCGTGTGTGTGTTGTGTTGTGTTGTGTTGTGTTGAGTGTGTGCGATTTAAAACAAAACCCGAAAAACTTCAACCGCGTCGATCAAACTCCGTTCGTTGCGTTCGCTCGTGGAATTTGCGCCTTGGACTGACTGTGACAGAGTGGACCTCAGAGGAACCAGCGAGCAGGTAAGTCCAGTTGAGTTAGCTGGCTTGATAAGAGCCAGCTAGCAAGACTGGTTTCATTATTAACTTTGTTTTAGTCTGATCTTGACTTCAGTCTGTCGATGTTTCAGTGAGACAAACACGTTGACGTCTCTGAACATGAAGTTTTCTCTACAGTCTTCAGTTTGGATGATTTGCTCAGTATCTTCTGCAGACTCCTCTGTCAGTCATCAAGTGAAGACAAACGTATTTACAGGAGATTCATCTCTATCTTTCAGAAAATCTCATTTTTAGTAGTCGTTCAAACACATTTATGTCAGTCAGGATTAATTATTATAAGCCCAGTATGTTCTCTGTAACAGTATATTGAACTTATAATGAAGAAGGTCTCAACGCAAAGGAGACCAGACGAAGGCAAACATGTTAAAACACATTTTATTAAATCAGATTGAACCAAATGAGACCAAATCTAAAGGAAATCTACAGGAGCACAACCACAGTGAAACCCTGCTGGTTGTGAGCTCAGGAGACAGAGAGGAAGAGGAGATCTCAGCCCTCTGACAGCAGCTGCAGCAATCACAGGAAGTTACTGCAGGTGAGGCTCGTTCACCTGACACTCAACACAGGAACAGGCAGAAACACAACCAGTCACCAACAGAACTGGATGAGCTGTCACCGCAGTGTAGAGGGTATTACTGTCACCTCATACCCTGAAGGTTGTTGGTTCAAACCCACCTTGGGCCCACACTTATCTTATCTTCCAGGCAGGATTTAAACCTCCGTCTCCTGCTGCAGAGTCCTGGACTTGACATGACACCTTCATTTTGTTCTGATCATGATTTGCAGTTTGGACTCATGTATATATGTCTGTGTTATTTTTCCTGACTCCAAACACACTTTTTTTCTTGTCAGGTCGGCCAACGCTTATTTCAAGTATTATTTCTCTGAGAAAACATGAGAACATAAAACTCCTGCACACTTCAGCTGCAAACAGAATCAATAAATAACCTGATGAAGGTCTGCGGACTGAAACTTTATTAAATTGTTCCTGATTGCAACTGAAGCAGAAAGTGTGCAGGAGTTTTTCAGTAATTTTGTACTTATTTTATTGCATTTTTTATTCTGAGGTTGACATGTCGCAGTGTTAAAGAGTTTATTCTGACAAACTGCCTTTTATTTTATTTTTTTCAGTGACTGCGCTCTCCTCTGACGTGAGCTCACCTGTCTCAGGTACACATCCTGCCCCATTAGTGTAACTGTGGAGCTCACAGCTGCAGGATCGTCTTGATTTTCTTCGTATGAAGAAGATAATTCAGTGACTGACTGGTTTTCTGTCTTCAGTCACTAATCCTCTGAGAACCCAGAGAAATGAGACTGACCCTCTCAGAAGTGGACCTCAGATCAGCTGGTCGTCTCTTCGGGTCGACCCCCTCTGAGGACTCGGCCTCGGTCAGAGATAATTGGCCAGTGTCTCAGCTGAAGCTCTGCGGGTCTTTAATTAGAGCCGGAGTTCTTCTTGGAGCCCACCGGGCCCTCGACTCTTCCACGAGCTGCTCTCGCTCGTTTCTTCTCTCTTTTATGTGTCTCTGGTCCAAATGCCACCAGGTCAAGTGTCTTTTCTCTCTCTTCATGCCTCCCTCTGTGTCCTCAGCCCTGATCTCACATCTGAAGCTTTGTCCTCTCCAGGCTTTTATTTCTTCTTTCTTTCTCTCCATCTGTTGGTTTTAGGTTTGTTCCTGTTTATTTTGATGACGCTCTTGTCTCAGATTTGTTTTCATCCTCTTATGATCTTTATTTTTTGTGATCTTTCCTTCGTTCTGTCCATATTTACTCCCTCTGCTTTGCTCGCTTGCCATCTGTAAGATTTTTATGAAACACTTTTGAATCATCTGATTAAATTCAGAACAAATTCAAAGATTAAGCTACTTGATCCAAATAATGAATGTCCTGGGTCAGAACTCTGCAGCTGATCAGATTCAGTTATTGATCTGTGAGAGCTGAACTGGAGGATTTTGACTCCTCGGACTGATGAAGAGGTCGAGGAAGTATTTAAATCCTTCCTCCTGTAAAAGTGCTAAAGTAATCTGTTACAAGGAAAAGTCTGTGAGCTGTTTTTCATCAGCCTTTATTTTTATTTGATCCCATTCTCCCTGGTCTTTAATTGTATTAATAGTTCCTCCTTTTTCTGTTATTCCCTCTTTTTTCTCTCCGTCATCACTTCCTGTGTTTGTCTTGTTCTGTTTTTATGATTTCTGTCAAATATTTTCTGTTTCTTTCAACACCAACTTTCTTCTTCTCATTTTCTCCCTCTGCACTGTTTTCTCCATCAGATATTCTCTTCCTGTTGTCCATCCCGTCCTTTATTCCTTTGAACCTTTCTCCTTCATCACTTTGGCATCTTTTTTATTGAATTTCTCTCCCTCCTCCTTTTATCCTTCACGCCACGACCTCCATCTCCTCTTCTCCGCAGTTGGGCGGCCGTTTCCCTTCAAAGTCAAGGTCAGGAGGCGGCGGGGCTGCCGGAGATGAGCAGAAGGGCGACTGGAGGGTTTGAACCTCCCAGAGAGAGGAAGAGGAGGAGGAGGAGGAGGAGGAGGATGGAGGAGGAGGAAGTGGCACAGAGGGAGAGGAGAGTGGGTGATGAAGAGAGACCTTTATGAAATAACACATTGGATCATAACATGGCTGCTGGAGGATGAAGCTGTTCTGTCTGAAAACTGTATTTAACCTCCTGAACTCCTCTTCCTCCTCCTCACCTCCTCGCTGGCTGACTTCACTACAAATCTGACGTTTTCAGATTGTATTTCCTCCTCAACTGTTGTGTTATTTGTGGAGAAACAAACTGAGAGAATATCAGTGAATTGAAATCCCTGATGGAGAGTTTATGATGTGAAGGTCAGTGATGCTTTATATTCAGCTTCTGTAATGAGCGCTAGTAATAAGATAATAAGATAATAAGATAATAAGATTATTGACATTAGCCCTCTCAGGTCCAGACAGCTGCCGGCACCGATCGTCTCCACATCCTTTACACCTCATGTTACCTGGAGACTCTCAGCAGTGATAAAAATAAAATGAAGAACCTGAAAATAAGCAGTGAAGTTGATTTAGTGACTTTCACCCCTCATTAATGAAACAGCTTCATTAACACTGTTATTGACTTTAGCTAATGTAGCTGTTGTGCCACTGTTAAACACTGTTCACGATGCTCTCCATGTCAGACTGGCAGCACTACGAGTTCGACCCGACGAATCACAGTCCACGACCCTCCGCAAGTTCATAGGTCATCGGGGAGGCGGGACAGGAAATCGTCAATCATGGCTACCATAGCGCTGTGCATGAGAACACTGAACCATAAAATATAAAAGATTTTCATGCTGCTGCTTTTCTTTCTGTTCATTCTCGGTCCAGAGTTCATCTCAGACCTCGTTCAGGGTTTTCCTTCTCAGGATGTGAATGAAGTTCATTCAGTCGTGTGCTGAAGCTCTCACAGCCTCAGAAAAGAGTTTTATCAGTGAACTCCTCTGTGGCTGCTCACAGTCTGATAACAATCCTCACCGCCTCTTTTCATTTCACTGCTGCTGAACATCTCCTGCAGTCAGCAGGTCGACCCACATCTGATCGGCCCGACACAAATACAAGAGAGGAGACGGAGCCGGGTCGTCGTGTCAGACTCAAAGTGTTTCATCTGTTTCTCTGCACAAACTGAAGTCAGCTCAGACTAAAGCTCGGCAACAAAGCCACGTCTCCATCGGGGACAGATGCAGGGACATTAACCCTTCACCTCAGTCTCTTGTGTCTGACTCTGTTAAAGAATCTGGCGGTTTGCTCGAGGACACTCCAGCAGGACCCCACACTCCTTCTTCTTCTGCGAAGTTCTTCTTCTTCTCTTCCTCTCTCTCTCTCACTCTCGCTCTCGTTCACTCTCTTGGCCTCGGGCCGGCGGTGGGCCGAGGACCGTGTCCACCCGGGCCGAATCGATGGTCACGGTGACGCCGAGGCTGCTGGGAAATATATGTAAAAAGTGCGGCGGTGTCTGTGTGGGAGGACTGAAGAGTCGGACTGTGGACTCAAACTTCAGAGAGAAGTTCACGGTGACAAATCAGCCGGATGAGGTGAGAAATGAAAAAGCAGTGAGAGAAACATGAAGTCAGATTAAAGAGACTGACGTGGTTCTGATCCAATTCAGACTTCATTAGAGATGTTTCATACATGTGCAGTACATTTCAGAATATATAAAAAATCATTTGAGACTTCGTCTTTAATCTGTAAACATCATTTAAACTCTCAGTAATGTCATTCTTTACATTTGTAATGGTTTGAGTTTTTAGTTTAGTTATTTTCTGTTTTATTCTGAAAGTTCTGTTGTCATGTGTCACGTTTTGCTTTTCACTTCCTGCCTTTGTCCTCTTCACCTGTTTAATCTGTTAATGAGTCCGGCTCTGTTTAAACTCTGTCAGTCCGTCAGGTCATTCATCTCCTGCATCCTGTTCTGTTTTCTCATTTGTTCAACTAATTAATTTCTTGATGAAATTATTAATCATTCAGGCTACGAAAGATACGAAATAGAAAAAAAAATCCACTTTGTTAATTCAGTATTTGTGTGTCAAGTACGTGATGGCAGCTTAGTGGCACGTTGTCCAGACGGAGGCTGGTTGGAGGAGTTGGAGTTGTTTGTTGTCATTTTTCTTTATTTTCCTTTATTTCTGAATCAGGATCAGAAACACTTTCTGGATCCCTGAGGGAAAACTGGTAAGTCTAATTGTTTCCAAAAAAGAGAGAATGGCTGATATACTTTTCTCTCTCACTTTAAAATCTTTGTGTTTTGAAAACTTTGTGTGGATCGTCGAGACCTTCAACAACCTTCAGCGTCTCTGTGAGGGCCTCACATCTCCAGAGAAGCTCCGGTGTAAAGGTCTCTGCTCGTCCCTCCTCCATACTAATGTGTCTCCTTCTGTCTGCAGGTGTTTCTTTCATTACTCACGCTCCTCCGTCTCGTCGCCGCTGTAGATTTTTCTGCTCTGCAGTGAGAAGACAGATAGCTTCCACGCCACCGTGCTGCTGACCTTTCAGTGATGTATGGGGTCAGTGGATCTGCTGCTTTCTACTTTATCAGATTTATGAGGCCGTCTGCTGTAAAACGTCTTGACCTATGCACGAGATGGAAGTCCTGGATTTTTAACCCAACAGGTTGATTTCAACGAGACGTTTTCTAAATGCATGCAGATGCAGCAGACGGCTGTCAAACTTTATTTTGTTCTGTTATTTTTTTCTTTATTGCTGAAACTGCTGCAGAAATACTGTCATCAGCATTAAACAAGAAAGCTGTTTCTTAGATTTAGATTTTTAGATGCACACACTCACACACACTCCAACCTTAACAACCAAACTTTAGTAGTAATTAGCCAGATGCTGAAAGTAGCGAGCCAGAAGTAGAAAGTAACTGGCCACATGTTAACAGATAATTATAACATTCTTATAACTAACGAGGTGATGAAAGTTTTTGTTCTTAGTCTTTCTTTAACACAAATATTCTATAATCCACACTTTAATTAAAATGTTTTCCATTTCAGTTTGTTTTATTTGCCGGAAATTTAAATCAAGAACACACACACACACACACACACACACACACACACACACACACGCACACCATCCTGTGATTAAATTGCAGGTTGTTTGCCGGCTGTTTGCCAGATGTCGGTCTGAACAAACACAATTATCCAGCAGGATTAGTGCTCGTTCCATCTCAGTCTGCCGTTCACATCAGGAGGAGGAGGAGGAGGAGGAGCAGTGCTTCCTCCTACAGCTTCATCAACGTTGAGTAAACACCTGAAAATATCAAACCTGCATCTCAATCCTCCGACTCGTCACAGCTGTTGTTTCCTGAGACGCTCTGGTTGACAGTTTGACATTTGTGAGTGAAAAACAGAAGACGACGAGGAAACAGAGGGTCCTGAAACTGTCCGTCTGTTAGGCACGAAAACATAAATTACACATTTAACAACAAATAAAAGCTGATTTGATATCGAGCTTTGTGCATTCAAGTTTCCAAAAGACGGATTATTGAGTTTGCACCGTGACCAGTTTACTGATGTCATAACTACAACGTGTAGAAACGCAGGAAACACTCAGATCATCATTATTATCTTCTCCACTTTCTTCTGAAACATGTTGAGTTTTATATAAAAAAAATGTTGAATAGATGATGGATTTGAACGTGTGACAGCAGTACGTTGGTTTGTGCTGAAAGATGATTTGTGAAACTCAAACAGTGAAGTGTGTGAAGCTGTGTGAGATTCCTGCACATTCATCAGAGCTGCAGATTAAAGGCTTCAGGTTCTTCACACCTGAGCCTCGTTCTGCAGATCTGCAGAGCGGCAGCTAATCAAACGGTCTTTATGAAAACGTGGAGGTCTGCTCACACGTCTGAATGGTGCTGATGAGTTTTCCTCCAGGAAATAATTAAAAGAGTCCCGTCGCTGCTCGCCTCCTCCTCACCTTCATCATCACGTGTCGGAGGAGGAGGAGGAGGTCAGACGCTTCCTGAACGATTTCAGCAGAAAATAATCTTAATTTTGTCTCAGAACGAACACACCGCTGCGTCACTGAGAGGGAGAATACAATGTTTTACTGCACCCAGCAGAAGACATCATCCACCTGTAAGACGGTTGTATCAACAGTCACAGCAACTTCTTTGAAAAAGTGCATTTTATTATAAGAAAACTCGGTGTGCTTCACATGTGCTAAAATATACTCAAGTACATATTATAGGTACTTTATATGAGGCTTCCTCCTCATGCCGCATCTTTACAGAGACCCATCCCCACTACATCTTTACACAGACCTGTCTCCACCACGTCTTTACAGAGACCTGTCTCCACCACGTCTTTACAGAGACCTGTCTCCAACACGTCTTTACAGAGACCTGTCTCCACCACATCTTTACACAGACCTGTCTCCACTACGTCTTTATTTACACAGACCTGTCTCCACCACGTCTTTACAGAGACATGTCTCCACCACGTCTTTACATAGACCCGTCTCCACCATGTCTTTACAGAGACCTGTCTCCACCACATCTTTACACAGACCGGTCTCCACCACGTCTTTACACAGACCTGTCTCCACCACGTCTTTACAGAGACCCGTCTCCACCACGTCTTTACAGAGACCCGTCTCCACCACGTCTTTACAGAGACATGTCTCCACCACGTCTTTACATAGACCCGTCTCCACCATGTCTTTACAGAGAGCTGTCTCCACCACGTCTTTACACAGACCTGTCTCCACTACATCTTTACAGAGACCGGTCTCCACCACGTCTTTACACAGACCTGTCTCCACCACGTCTTTACATAGACCCGTCTCCACCATGTCTTTACAGAGACCTGTCTCCACCACATCTTTACACAGACCTGTCTCCACCACGTCTTTACACAGACCTGTCTCCACTACATCTTTACAGAGACCGGTCTCCACCACGTCTTTACACAGACCTGTCTCCACCACGTCTTTACAGAGACCTGTCTCCACCACGTCTTTACACAGACCTGTCTCCACCACAGCTTTACACAGACCTGTCTCCACCACGTCTTTACAGAGACCTGTCTCCATCACATCTTTACATAGACCGGTCTCCACTGCAACATCTCCGATCAGGCTGTTGCACTGTTGAACAAAACCACAATATTTCCAAAACCAAACTGCGAGCATACGATGAAGGTCCGGTACACCTGTCGATACGCTGCAGCAGTCATGTTGTTTTATGTTGTCAGGTATAAGTGTGCTGCTACAGTCAGTCAGACCTGAACTACAGTGAGACACAGACTCCCTGTTGGTTCAGTCTGGTGACATGTTTAAACTTTGTTGCTGCTGACGTCACTGAGAAGCTTCATCATCTAAACTGAGAAACAATCTCGTCCTTCAACAATATTACTGCAGAGAGCCGAGAGTTCAAACTGGAATATTACATAAATCATTTATGAGCTGTTAGAGAGCGAGACCGAGGTCTGTGTGTGTGTGTGTGTGTGTGTGTGTGTGTGTGTGTGTGTGTGTGTGTGCGTGTGTGTGTACGTATGCGTGTGTGTGTTTGTAATAAGCTCCAGTTGCCCTTCAAGCTATATTGTTTCTCTCGCTCTCTCTTGCAGCCGTTTCTAAACAAAGAAGTGATGTGTGTGTTCAGTGTGTGTGTTCAGTGTGTGTTCAGTGTGTGTGCAGAGAGGATGGAGCCTCTGGGAGCTGCTGCCACCCAGAGACAGGACGGGTGGAGGGATGAAAATAGAAACAAGTTTGACTTACAGACGCTGGAGCTACTAAACTGTGTGAAAAGTGAGAGGATTACTCAGACTGACTCGCTGAGGAGGAAATAATGCTTCATTGCTTTGTGAATATTATCTGCAAACCATCAAACCTATCAGACAAACACAGAAGTCATGTGTTTCTTCAGTTTGTATTGAGTCATGTCACCACTCTTTCAGATTTTCAAGCCGTCTTTCTCCTTGTATCCTTTTCTCCTTCTTTATGTCAGTCAATATAATGTACACAGTTTATCTCATGTCCATTTTGTGTGTTCATTCATCATTGGTCATTCTCACACTGAAGGTTAGGACACCAATCCTGGTACTTTAAGAGTGCCGACAGAATGATGTCTGTACTCCAGGGCACAGATTTACTTTCAATTAATCTGCCCCAAATGTTAGTACTTGAGAACATCTTTGGAGTTACATTATACAGAGAGAGAGAGTCACAGTGAGTCAGGATAACATGTCTCACCTGAGGAAACACCTGGTCAAACATCGAATATATCTAAAAGCAGAAGAGTGGACTGTGTTTGACAGCCGGCTAACGTTAGCACGTCTGCAGCCAGTGCTGAGCTCGTCATCAGAGAGCTGAACCCGCCTCAACAAGGCATCAACATCTTCATCAACGTCTTCCTCAACATCTTTACATCATTAGTTAGCTCGCTGGAGAAGTTGTTGTTGGAGATAACTGGGCTTTGTCACTGGCTCAGCTCACCAAAACTAAGCTACTGGCTGTTACCTGCTGTTTAGTTTGCTAAAATAGAATGTGAGGTTTTATAAAATGTATTTTTTTAAATGTAAAACATATAATATGTGAATTTGATACTTTTAACGGGGAAATATTAAGCCCAGTCAGCAGGATGAGATGCATCACATCACACTGCATCACATCACACTGCATCACATCACATCACATCACATCACACTGCATCACATCACACTGCATCACACTGCATCACATCACATCACATCACACTGCATCACATCACACTGCATCACACTGCATCACATCACATCACATCACACTGCATCGCATCACATCACATCACACTGCATCACATCACACTGCATCACACTGCATCGCATCACATCACATCACACTGCATCACATCACACTGCATCACATCACACTGCATCACATCACATCACATCACACTGCATCACATCACACTGCATCACACTGCATCACATCACACTGCATCACACTGCATCACATCACACTGCATCACATCACACTGCATCACACTGCATTGCATCACATCACACTGCATCACATCACATCACACTGCATCACACTGCATCACATCACATCACACTGCATCACACTGCATCACATCACACTGCATCACACTGCATTGCATCACATCACATCACACTGCATCACACTGCATCACATCACATCACACTGCATCACACTGCATCACATCACACTGCATCACACTGCATTGCATCACATCACATCACACTGCATCACATCACACTGCATCACACTGCATCGCATCACATCACACTGCATCACACTGCATCACATCACACTGCATCACATTGCATCACATCACACTGCATCACACTGTATCACATCACACTGCATCACATCACACTGCATCACACTACATCACATCACACTGCATCACACTGTATCACATCACATCACACTGCATCACATCACACTGCATCACATCACACTGCATCACACTGCATCACACTGTATCACATAACATCACACTGCATCACATCACACTGCATCACATCACAGAACATGTGTATTACTCGTGAGAAAGCTGCCAAGCCAGTGACCACAGTTCAGTCAGTGTGACACCTCTGGATATCTGCAGCTGTTTGAGGTCTTTTTAGCCAAAACATGAGCACAAGCACAGCGCTGTGTAGAGAGAAGCCAACAAAACGCAGAGTTTTAACCTTTCTGTGGTTTGGCAGAAACATTTATTCAGTGTTTGGGTGAATGTTCCAGTCTGAGCACGGCTGTAGCGACGTCACCGAAACAAACATGCGGTTTCTTCTTCTTCTTTGCATCAGGCAGACTTGCCACTGCAGCGGCACATTGCTGCCCTCTACTGTTTGTTATTAAAGTCCTGATACTCTGTCAGTTTCTTCATTAGAGTGAAGCTGTTCCTCCAGCTGCCTGCAGCCTCTTGAACAGCTCAAGAGGCTGCAGGTCAAAGTTGGTGACTTATTTTTTCTCACTAAAATTGCATTTCTGTTATTACAGCGAGGAAAATACCGTTAAAAATGAAAATAAAAAATAAATAAATGAATTCAAGGTACCGATTATTGCATCTAAACATGAACTGTACCCAACCCTGTTAGAAGCTAAGAAATGTTAAACTTTGTGTAATATGAGTATGTTTCAGTCGTCTTAGTCTTCTTTCCCGTCAGTTCTTACTGTGAATATAATTCCTGCACATTTCCATCTCGTGCTCGTCTGTCAGTGTCACAGCAGAGTTTCTGGACACCTGCAGGTTTAACTTGTTTACACAGCGCAGTGAATAATTGTTGGACGGCAGCAGCAGCTCCTCTGACACCAGACCGGCCCACTGATCCATGGTTCCTGTTGGTTTCTACAGGGTTCAGGGTAATTCCTGCAGAACTGCAGCTTACAGAGACACACCACCAGTCGCACAACTGTTGTTGTGTACGTACTCCTACAGAGAACAACACACACACACACACACACACACACACACACACACACACACACACACACACAGCGATCAGTTCATCCATCCTCCCTCTCTCAATGATTTCCTCGTCTCATCTTCATTCTTCTTCTCCCTCTCGAGGCTGGAGGACACAGCCAATGAGAGACATTTATCCTCCGTGTTGGTGTGTGTCTGTGTGTGTGTGTGTGTGTGTGTGTGTGTGTGTGTGTGTGTGTGTGTGTCGTTCCCTGCAGTGGTGCATGTTGGATGAGCATTTGGTTGACTGATCTTAATAACTTTGCTATCATACAGAAGAACAGAGATCACACACAACTATCCATCACACACAGTAGGGAGTGTGTGTGTGTGTGTGTGTGTGTGTGTGTGTGCGTTGTATGGATACACATCATTTGTCTACTCTATGGGGAGTTCTCTGTTCCTGTGGGAGCGCTGTCCACCCGTGAAATCATACAATCATACATCAAGTTCACACACACACACACACACACACACACACACACGCACACACACACACACACACACCTGCTCCTGCCTGTTGTGGATGCAGCAGTGACCTCTGTAGGTAGAAAACAGATCTATTTGTTCTTCCCTGAGAAATCTGAACCCGACATGGAGCCGACCAAAGAGACTGGTGACTTGGACTCATGTCCAACGACCTGTCACTTGACTTGGACTTGCTTCGATGGACAGATTTTACTTGAACCTGTCGTGACAGACATTTGACTTGACCTGTAGATGTTTAAAATGACTCAAGACTGTGACTTGAGTCATGACTTGACACCAGCTCTGACTTTAAACTTGACGTAAACCTGACCAAAGGGACGTAAAATGACTTGTTACTTGACTTGGAGTCAACGAGAGACTTCACATGACTCTGACACGATAGACTTGACACAGATTTGTGACTTGGACAGGTCTCGGATGACTTGGACCTGCCCTTAATGACTTCAAACCACCTCATATCATTATGAGAGTCCTCAGCTGCTACGAGTCCTTTAATAATAAAAAAAAGCTTCAGGAAACTGTTTCTAACTCGTTGACTCGACGTCTCTCTGTTATTTATCCACTTCCTGTCTGACGGCAGCAGATCGCTCTGATCGTCTTCAGACCGTTTTTAAATTGTTGCTTTTTCATCCTGAAAGAAGCCGAAGAGTCGAGTTCACAGCAGCCGACCGACATCAAACACGCTCACACACAAACTGATGCTTCATACGGTCGACTGTCAGCACAGGTATGTTCACACACACACACACACACACACACACACACACACACACACACACACACAATCCATCTGGATGTTCTCTGAAGTTTGAGTTATCAAAGTGAAGCAGTCGGCGTGTTCGCTCCGCTCTCGTCTCACTTTCTCACCTGACTGACAGAAAAAAACACTAAAAACATGTTTCTAAATGTTGATGTTCAGCAGCCGACAGTGACACTCAGATGTCGGAGTGTCTTTGAAAGCATCACCAATCAGAGTTTAGCGTCTGCTACTCCTCCATGTGTTTAGCTACGGTGGCTGTCAGGGTCAAAACAAGGGTTTTCTCAGTTGTTGTTGTGTTGTGTGATATCGTCATGTTTTGTAAAATAAGTTATATTCTGTAAAGTTGTCATCGTGTTTTATACAATATTGTTTTGTGAAATATTATTGTCAATGTGTTTGTAAAGTCTAAACTATGAATCAAACACCCCGTACATCCCATAATCCCATTTGTTGTCCCCTCATATTACTAACAGAAAGACTCCAGACAGGTCCTGAAATCTGCATGAGAAGAAAATAATGCTAACGAGGTTAAATCAACCTCACATTAAAATATTTGTTTGTGTGACTCCGACAGATCCGAGAAAGACTCCGACAAAAGCAGAAATGAGCTTCGGTTCTCAGATCATCAATAATACATGAGACAAGACGAGTGTGTTTGTCTGAGTGTGAATCCTGAACACAGAAGCAGGAGAATAAATCCTGCAGCTGGAAAACTCGTGTTTGCATCAATAATTCAGAAGTCTGAAGGAAAAGAAGGTTTTTGTGTCGATTCCAAAATTCATGATCAGATTTTCTTCTTCTAGAAGCTTCAGAGGGTAAAAGTCAGCTGCTGCAACCGCACACACACACACACACGCACACACACACACACACACACACACACACACACACACACACGCACACACGCACACACGCACACACACACACACACACACACACACACACACACACACACACACAGACGATCTGTAGTTTCAGTGGTCTAACATCCCTGCAGCAGAGTGACTCAGTACTGGAGAGCTGCTCTTAAACAGTAGCCAACCCGCAAAAACACACACACACACACATGCACACACGTATCTGTGCACACACACACACACACAAACACAGATCACAGGAGCTCTCATGAATAACGGTGACTCATGTTTTGTTCCCTGAGGGCGATCAATTTAATCTGCTCTAGTGGTGGGTGGAGTGTGTGTGTGTGTGTGTGTGTGTGTGTGTGCGTGTGTGCGTGTGTGTGTGTGTGTGTGTGTGTGTGTGTGTGTGTGTGTGCGTGTGTGCGTGTGTGTGTGTGTGTGTTGCTGTAGGAAGGTGAAGCCTGACACACCTGAACTGAACCTGAAATAATGTTTGTCATAAATAAGCGATGAAACGTGTCGTCACGGCGACGCTCCTCACATCTTTTGAGCCACGCGAGGCATCTCGCTGTCGCTAGGCAACGTGTTGTGATTTATAGCGAGACGACAGCAGCGACTTTCAGGTAATGAACAATAATTAATGAACGATAAACGACTCCAGAGCGGATCCATTATCACTTTGCACTTGTACTCCATTACTTTACATCACAGAGGGAAATACTTTGACTTCACTGTTGTTACAACTTTATTCACTTTAAATAAGCTTGTGAAGTGAGATAAAGCAGGATCGCCCAACATTTCAGCGCACATGTAGACATTTTCTGCAAGTTATATGAAATACCGTTGTGTTGTAGTGTGTGTAGTTCATTGTGTCTGTTCATGGTGTTTCTGTGATACTGACCGTTGAGTGCTGCTGTTTTAATCACGCTGCACATGTAGAAGCTCAACGAGGAACAAGAGTTGAAAATGATCAAAGTGACCTGACGTGTCCTGAGTGACCTCGTGTGATCAGACCTCACTCCCTCGCTCTATGCAAATATACGCCAACATCACTGGAACCAATGGACACGAAGAAACATCTTCATGTAAAACATCTGCCGAATTAACAGTTTGGTCCAAATATGAAAGACTGTGTCGTGGACACGCTGCACAAAGTTTATAGTTTCTCCAAAGGCAACAGATATCAAAATGTGGTGTTTTGTAAAATTTGACTTGTTAAGAAGAAGGCGATGATTTGTTGTAGCTGTTTCACAAAGTTCAAGTTTCTCCTCTTTCAACAGCTCTTAAAATCACAACATTTGTTAATGGAGTCTGGTGCTGTTACTGGTGACTGTAACCATCCATAACTTTCACACACATACAGCAGCAGAGTAGATCACAACAAGTTATTACATTTAAATATGAATATTTGTGACAGCGGTGTGTTCACTGTCAGTCAGAGACAATATGGTGCGAGTTCCTCTGGACAACATGTTTCTTTTAACCTGTTTGTATCACTAATGTAAAAAAAATCCTCATAACATTGAAAAAAATCATTATTTATAATTATAATAATGTGTTTTGGTGATGTATTAGTGTCCCCGATGTAACTGGACCCCGGGGTATAAACTCTCAGCAGGGTGTGTATAGCTCCAGTTATTCTGGCCCAGTCTGATCCTGTGCGGTGGAAGTTGTAGTCTGGTTTTAAGAAGAGTTAGTTTGTCTTTATATCACATGTGCTGTCATACCTGCTGTGAGACCTGCTCAGTGAGACGCTGGATGCTGATTGGTGAGTGTAGCTGTTTGTTGTTGTTAGCATCATGACACTCAGACGCGCAGCTTGTGAACAGGCAAGGCAGGCAACTGCTTGGGGCCCCCGAGATTCAGGGCCCGAGGGCTGTTTTATGAATGTTTCAAAAATATATTCGACGCCAAAGCACCCACAGACGGCCCAGAGAGGACTGGGCCGTCTGTGGGTGCTTTGGCACGGTCAACATTAGGAACTGCAGCTGGGACGGACTGTTGTGTGAGGAGTCCTCACACAACAGTCCCTCCAGCAGTGTGATTTTCATCTATATTATTGTATACAAAATTACAGTATACTACTGTGAATTTACGGCGATCATTAGCCAGTAATTTACTGTAAAATTACAGCTATAATTTGTACATTGTTCTGCAGTCAGGTTGATAAACAGGAGTGAAGATAAATCCACATTTTAATCACAAAAGTTAAAAGTAATCCCTGTCCTCCGTCTGGATCTGTGAATGTCTCTAGTTTTCTCTTCATAGAGGCTCCTCGCAGCAGATGTGTCATATTGTGTGTTCAACATGTATTCACTGACGTGTGATGAAAACAACGCTCACTCCTCCACCTTGTTTATTTCACAACCACTAAAACTTTCTCATCACCTCACTGGATTTAAACGTTGTCTTTAGGAGGCTCAGCTGTGTCCTCTGTACGTCCTGTATCTCCTGCTGCAGGTTCCTCTTCATCCGACTGAGACAAAGAGCTCTGACAGCAGCTCACCCACACACTCCTGCTGGACTCGCAAAAAAAACAAAAACCCACAAAATGAAGCATATTCAGTTTGTGAAATCTCTGCAGATGACTGGCACTGTCTGCTGCGTTCACTGCCAAACCCTGCAGCAGTCACCTCGAACAGAGGAAGAGTCTGGTTTCATGACAAAACTCACGCTGAGAGGAACAGATCTGCTAAAAACTTTAATTACTGACTCATGCAAATACTGGTCAGATAAAGTTTTCCTGTTGAAATGAACAATTATAATGTTGTTTAAGACTGTGCAGGCATGAAGCCAGGCTGATCATTGGATTTCATCAGTAGCGTGTTTTCCTGTCACGTTCACGTGTATTTTAAATTAGTCCGTGTACGGAACGGCTTCAAAAACTCAATGAAAGAACAAAACACGTCAACAGTCACGCTTATTTTCAGGAATCGTGACTTGTTATCATGTTAATGTGTTAAAATCCAGTTTATTTCAAGCTGTTTTATTTCCAGTATGAGTCTCTGTGTGCTGACGTCTCTGAGGTCGAACACAGCAGCTCCACTTCCCTTCAGATCCACTTCCCTTCAGATCCACAGCTACACGGTGAGTGAAACTGCACAAACACATGCTCTTATCAGGAAGTGACTCTCAGACAGTCGATGTCACTGAGAGGTGACACAGCTACTGCACCAGCTTTATTAAAGACCACTGGGACCCAGAGGATGAGAGGAGGATGCACTCTGCCCTCAGTGCAGGCAGAGCTTCACACGAGGCCTGAGCTGCTCAAACACACCATGTCAGCAGCTTTACTGGAGGAGCTGAAGATGTTTTACTGCCACAACCAGAGAACATGACCAGAGCTGACTTCTTACAATATTCATGTGAAATCACACTGGATCCGAACATACAGATGTATGTTACTGTCTGAGGGGGACAGAAAAGAAACAGCAGTGGAGACCGACAGTCTTCTAGTCGTCCGGACAGAGTCGCTGGCAGGCCTCAGGTCCTGAGGAGAGGTGGAGAGGAGAAGCAGCTCGTGTAGCGGTCGCATACAAGAACATCGACAGACGTTTTCGACGTTTTATCACAACTGTGTCCGATCTCCCGTCTCAGGTCCTGAGTCCTCCAGAGTTGGAGTGTACCTGGATCACGGTGCAGGTATTCTGTCCTACAGCGTCTCTGGCACCAGGACTCTCCTCCACAGAGTCCAGACCACATTCACTGAACCTCTCCGTGCTGGACTTTTCCTTTTTCGTGGAAACTCTGCTGAGCTCTGTAGACTCAGGTAGACGGACGTTCATAGAGCTGATTGTTGTCACGAGCTGAGATTCTGCTCCAACAAACTGATGAAGACAATCTGTTGATGAAATCATTGAACAGCAGTCGTTGAACAGACTTCACTGATTTTACTGACGTTTAAACAACATGAACAAAGTGTTTTCCTCTCGTCCTCATTCAGGGTCTCACAGAGCTGATGGAGAACATGTGAAGCTAACATGAGAATAACTGAGGCAGCTTCTCCTCAAACGCCACAAAGTTCAGAGTTCATGTTCAGAGCAGAAGAGTCGGTCAGTGTTTCCTCCTTAAACGGCTTCGTCACAGAGAAACGAGCAGTTTCATCTTTTCACAGCATTTAGTTTCGTCACTAAAGAGGAATTATCAGACTGAAACCTGGAACAAGGGTTCATCTGGTGAAGATCAGCTGAAGTCCTGAAACACATTTTCTTTCGGTCTCCACACCTCCATTTGTTTTAATCGTTTAAACTCAAACTGATTTTATTTATCTGGAAACTTTTTGCAAATTCAACAACAGAGACACACAAACAGGAAGTGACTTTGCCCGGTAATTATTTAGTTTCATCCCTCGGGAGGAAACATCCTGCCGGCGGTCTGTTTTATAATCCCATCTGTCCACTGAGCTGCCGGCTGCAGCAGGAACAGAGTCATAAACAATGAATGAGTGAAGTATCAGTGAAAACACAGCGAGGTGTTGCAGCCGCACAAAACAACACAGCACACGACTGAGACAACAGCTGGCTGAAGACAGGAAGGTGTCTGCTCATCCTCCATCTTTCTCTCCGTTCATCCCGCTGCTGACGAGCTGAATAAGAAAACATCATGACAACACAAAAAATACCTGCGTGAATAATTTACTGCACCGGTGCATTATGAACAGGAGGTTTCTCCTCAGTATTTCAGCAAATTGAAAAATGTCAGCATCTCTTTGGCTCAGAGATCTTCAGTTGGCCTCACCACAGATGAGTTCATTCATTAAAACTTGGTTCAGACTTTCATGGTCCTTGGATCATCAAACCTAATGATTTCCATGATCAGCTGACTTGTTGATACACATGTATGTGTATGGGAATGGGAATGTTTAATAAAGGTCCAATTTGTAAGATAGTTGACTGTGACTCCCAAATCATCAGATACTGAGGTTTTGGGTCGGTGGACGGCCCGAACTAGACAGAAGAAACTGAACCTTTCCTTTAACGTTACGTCAACTAATTTCATTAACTGCTCATATTCTGAGGGAAATGTCCAAAGAGTAAAATAGAAATAAACTTCTGTTCAGTGATCAGCAGATCTTTGGTTTTATGTCCTCTTCTTTAAAAAGATGTTTTACAACAATAGCCGGCTTTCTCCTGGTGCCTTTTTGACAAGTTCAAATAATATTCACCAAAAATAAAACAACAAACAGCGAAAGAGAGAAGTTCAGTTTCTCTGTCCAGAGTGAACCCTCTTCACAAACAAATCAATAAAGGATCTCTGAAGAAGACAGAGTTTCCTCCGGTACCAGTCAACTGATCATCTTCATCACACGAGAACAGTCTAGAAATGACGCTGCAGGCTAACGCTAAGCTAGCAGCAGGCTAACACTAAGCTAGCGGCAGGCTAACACTAAGCTAGCAGCAGGCTAACACTAAGCTAGCTGTATCATCTCTGTAGGGTTGGGTGAAGACAAAAGTTTGAATAAAACATCCAGAAGACAGCTGGTTTTTTCTGCGTTCACCAAGTAAACGACGTCTAACTTTCTCTGTAAGTTTCCTTTAAGGTCAGTTTGTTTATTCAGTCATGAAGATCTTTCTCTGCTCATTAACATTTTTTCACCGTTAGCGTTCGTTATGTTAGCTCTGTTAGCTCTGTTAGCTCTGTTAGCTCACCTCACCCTCCTCAGCGTCTCTGTGTCTGAATTTAAATTAACCTTCAGGATATTTATCCACACAGGCAGATATTCCCTCCACTCAACTCCATTTGACCTTAATCCTTCTTTTCTGTCCTCACACACACACACACACGTCTCAGTTACAAACACACACACACACTCTTTAACACACACACTGACTCCTGTACTTCCTGTGTGTGTGGCTGGTTATCAGCTGTCAGTGAGCAGCTCGTCAGCAGTCTGTCTGCTGACACCCAGAAAACTCATTCCACTGAATCCTCCTCACAGACCAGTTTATCACAGCGAGCAGAGCTGCAGCACCGGTTCAAGGACCGTTAATACCAAATGATGTCTCACACACACACACACACACACACACACACACACCTGCAGGAGGAGGTGAGGACGCCTCCTGCTGGTGAGGTCCGGAAACAATAAAGTCAATAAACGTCAGAGCTGAAAAATATTAAATCGTTCTTCTAAAACAATCTGCGAATGAAGTAAAATTTCACGCAGTAAAAAAAACTACAAACACCTTGTTGTAGTTTATTTTTTGGACCATAATGCACCTGCAGGAGGAGGTGATGTCGCCCCCTGCTGGTGAGTTTCAGAAGATAAACAGGAAGTCATTTTGTTTTCTGCATTAGAGCATCAAAATATCGGTCGATCTGATGACATCACCACTGCAGTCGTCCAATCACAGCATGAGGCAGAATCATCGCGTAAAAAAAAAAAGTATGATGTCTCATTTTAGGTTAATTCACTGGATCAAACATCTGATTGAGTCTGAGACGTCTCTCACTGTTGTTTGATCGTCTCCTCCCCTCCTCTCCTCTCCTCTCCTCTCCTCTCCTCTCCTCCTCTCCTCT
>NC_140201.1:807500-850000 GCF_965226575.1 Pagrus pagrus | reverse complement strand
CCGGTTTCCAGGCAACCGTGTCATTTCGGACCATTAAAGTTCTGAGACGGTCGCGAAGCTCGAGTTGAGTTTTTCTCTGAAAGCACTTTGGTGAAATGTGTCTCTGTGGGTTTGTTTTAATGTGGCTTTATGGGTCTGCTTTTACTTTATGGCCTTAATTTAACCTTTTAATTTTCTTTTTATGTTTTAATCTGCTGTATTGGAAAAATGTTTTCAGCTTTTACTGACTTTTCCTGGAAACTAAGGTAAAGTTGGATGACATCATCAAGAGACAAAAGAGTGTCGAGGGTTTCAAGATTTACAACAAATAGAAATACATAAAGATTTTAACGACTGAGCCTTTTGAGTGTGACCCTTTCAAACTGATGTGGGTAATTAAACAGGCAGGAAACAGACAAAGACAGGAAGTGTAATACTAAACATGACACATGAGGGTAGAACCTACAAAATAAAACAGGAAATGACAAATCATGACACCTGCTGCCATCAAATTCAGAATAAGCTTTTATTCACAAACATCGATGAAGTCGAACATTAAATATATCGTCTTTACATTCAGTATACGTCAAAAAGGACGAGCAACTTATCACGTTCACATCATCCAACTCATCCTGAAAATAAAACATCTTATAGTGAGTGTGCCATCAGTCTGGATGGTATGAATAATAATAACACTTCAAGCTACTTTACTTTGAAGATATGTAGTAAAATTATGAGTTTCTGTGTCCAGTACCTCGTTACCACCTGAAATAAAGTGTTATTTAATGTTTTCCACCTGGTCAGACGCACCAGGTCACCGCTGAACAATCATTTATTCAGATTTGCCAGCGTGTTCAGCAAAAGAGACGGTAAAAACTGTTGAATCCTGACTTCAGAAGACGTCACAAGGTCCTCCATAATTAATGAGAGTTAAGAGTTTTTCATCAAATGAAGTCGTGAAGACACATTTTGTCTCGTCTTCCTGCCCGCTGTTGTTGGCATGTTTGTTTTCTTCACGTCGCTGCCGACAGGACAGCCCCTGGACGACAGCAAGCGCTCCCAGTTTGAAAGGCCAATCGGCTCTTTCATGGATCTTCGCTGCCGTGGCACAACAAGCTGCTATTGGCTATCAGCAAATCAATCACCTACGATTGTAGCCAATCATTGAACGGTGTGTCGGCAGGAGGTTGGGTTGTGTTTCGATGTCAAGTGCCGCCTCTCAGACGGCTTTAGGGCCAGTGAGACAGAGCGCAGCTTCCAGTTTTCTAAACGCAGCTGAACAGAAGAAAAATGATGAGAATCAATAAGTTTTGATTGATAGGAACAGGTTTTATAGTCAACAGAGACCAGCTTAATATGAGGCTGTAGTAGAGAAACAATACGATTCTCCAACAGTTTGTAATGTTTAGTCATACTTCTGTTATCTTGGTGACAGAAGTAAAACTGTAAAGTACTTTTCAAATGATATTAACTAGTTCGATGTAATATATTACATTTTGGAAGTAAGATGGTAATAAGATCAAAGAGTTAACACATCCTGTAACAGTCAGCGATGAAACTAACATCTTTTTCTTAAAGCTCCAGAAAAAATAAAGTTGACCTCATTTTTTTAATAATTAGTCATTTTTTTATCAGTTCAAGAAAAAAATTCATTAACATTTTTAAGAGGCAACTTTGATTTTTAATTAAACGTAATGAGCTGAAAAAGTTTGAAATTAAAAGAAGTAAAAAAGATGAAGAACAGAGAGTGAACGTCTGATAATGCTTCTTTCATTGTAATTCAAGTTTGATTAATTAGTCTGAACAGCGCTCACTAATGATGTACAAGGAACACACACACACACACACACACACACACACACACACACACACACAGTGTGATCAATACAGGCATATTAAGGAAGTATCGACTGAGGAAATTAAAGGTTTAATTAATCAGCGAGCGGCTGGTCCGGGCTGTTTTTGTGGACACCGATCGACCCTGAATCAGATTTATGTCCCTGATCAATAACACACAGTGGACCCGCTGTTAAATATACAGCCGCTTTATGTGACCATCAATAACACAGTGATGATGCTGCTATCTGCTGGACTCGGTTAAACACAAAAAGACTGAGACACTTTCAGGTCAAATCCAATAATTACACCACGTTACATCCAATATGAATGTACTTTTAATTAAATAATTACACTGCATGAAACATGTAGTGATAATTACGGCCTGAACATGAGGTGTGAACAGGTTATTACAGTGAATGGGACACAAACAATAATATGATTATTATTTAAATATTCACCTGAGTAACTATGTATGAGTCATAATTTAATAAAATATGTTGAATAACTGATCAGGTAATCAATAAGTTGTATTAACACAATCGCTGACTGTATAAAATAGTAACGAGGACCACTGTGACGTCACCTGAAGGTTTCTGAAGAGCCAGAATGGAGCTCAAAGTGGGCGGTACCCGCCGTTGCCATCTTGGCGAATCAAAAATGGGTATAGAGGTGGACTGTGAGGGGACCAGTGAGTCAAACAAGCCCACCTAGCTGGAAGCTAAAGCTAATGAATTTCATCACAACACTCGCCTGAGTTTGACTGCAGATTCACCGACAGAATACTTTACTGTACGCTAGCTGCATGATAACTTTTATGTTCAGGTCACAGAGACTCTCTTTCTGTTATCCTGCAGTGTCTTTTCTTTGTAAAACAAAAAAGTAAAGTTGAAAAGAAGTTTCCCTCCATTCAGCCGTCAAATACAGAATTACAGCACATCACAGCGGCCTGTTGCTACACAGGTTGAGAAGTGAGAGTGAGGATGAAGCTCTGAGTTTCAGAGTCATTAGGGCCACTTGGTGATAAGGTGGGTGATAAGTAATGTCTTCTGAAACTCAGAGCTCACCATGTCCTTAACGACTCTGTAAGGACACTCCGACACTCTGTAAGGACACTCCCGCACCCTGTAAGACACTCCCATACCCTGTAAGGACACTCCGACACTCTGTAAGGACACTCCCGCACCCTGTAAGACACTCCCATACCCTGTAAGGACACTCCAACACTCTGTAAGGACACTCTCACACTCTGTAAGGACACTCCCACACTCTGTAAGGACACTCCCGCAGCCTGTAAGACACTCCCACACTCTGTAAGGACACTCTCACACTCTGTAAGGACACTCCCACACTCTGTAAGGACACTCACACACTCTGTAAGGACACTCCCACTCTCTGTAAGGACACTCACACACTCTGTAAGGACACTCCCACACCCTGTAAGGACACTCCCACACTATGCAAGGACACTCCCACTCTCTGTAAGGACACTCCCACACTCTGTAAGGACACTCCCATACCATGTAAGGACACTCCCACACTCTGTAAGGACACTCCCACACCCCTTAAGGACACTCCCACACCCTGTAAGGACACTCCCACACATAGTTTAAAAACCAGCAGCTCCTCCAGTTAGTTAGAACTGAAGAAGCCTCTTGGATGAGAAGTGAAACATCTTCAACACACTGATCCAAAACACTGGCGTCCGTCCCTCCCCTCCCGTCTGTCAGTCCAGTTAACCACACAGACAGATTATTGGTCCAAGACTTACTCTACAAACATGTCCGAGAGGAGAAGATGAGTTAGTCTCAGCTAATTATACAGAATTTAAACCTCAATATAATTCAAACAAACAAGTTATATTAAAACTGTTATGAGCGTGGAAATGATCAACAGAGACCAGAACTGTTCTCTGTACCAGCCCGTAAACATGTGCATATCAGAACATTGTAACATGGGCTCTTAAAGAGCCTCACTTGGCCGTTAGAGGAACTGCAGCGCACTTCATTTTTCAGCCCGGAGATCGCTGCCTGATTTAAATAGATTAGGTTGTCTGATGTGCTGCTAGCGCCCCCTGGAGGCTTCACTGTTGGACACTGAAATATATTTAAAATCCAGTCTGTTCATATGATCACACGGAGTCACTGTGACAGTTGAGTGCACATGTGTTCGGTGTAATATGATGATCAATATAAATTAACTGAGACATGTAATAATTAGTCTACATACAGTTCAGTGTGTACAGTCTAACAGTGGGCTGACATAAATAATGAAATAAATCTAAAAACATTAAAACAATGAAATGACTGAATATAAAAGCTCAGAGTGAAAAAGTCACTTCATAAAATGAAATATTGATTTTTAAATGTGAAATCTATACGAACACAAAGTAGTTTGTCTTCATCACTGAACTTCTGTCAGTTTTTAATTTCTTCTCTTGTTCTCTCATCACGGCTTTAACACACACACACACACACACACACACACACACACACACACACAGAGAGAGTGTTTAATGAGCATCTGTATAATATGAGTGTGTGTAATCAGTGAGGTCATAAAGATTAACGAGGCTCGCTGAACGACGATCACGTGACAGTTTTTTTCTGTTTTTGAGGTGAACGTCTGTTTGTCGCTGACGATGATAAAATCCTCGCGCTCTAAGTCGAACGTGCTGAATCATCAGTTCCTGATGTTTTTACATCGGAGCTCATCTCACTGAAAACATCCACATGAAACTGTCAGCTGGTCTGTGATGTGTGTTTCTCTCAGTTACAGAGGAGTCATGATGCTCAGTCATAATCGATAATCAGACTGAATCATTAGAGTCTGTCACCTACAGGATACTGTCTCCAGTGATGGATCGAGCTCACTACATTTACTCACGTACTGTACTAAGTATCATTTGCTCGTACTTCACAATCACCAACACACAGATATGTTGAAACTTTATGTTCTTTCATTTCAATTTTCAGTTTCTCTCTCGTCACAACGCTGCGTTTATTCTCTGGTTAGGTTTAGGAAAACATCATGTTCTGTCTTAAAAAACCCGGTTCTGTCTCCACAAACACGGCTGAAACCCAACGTCTCGATAAAAATATACAGCGGTCTCAAAATGTTGTCTGGAGCAGCGGTCGCTGGCTGCGCAGCCTTCGCGCCTGTAACTCCGCCTCCCGACAGGAACGTCAGCTCTAAACTTTTATTTTAGAAATGTAACACGTGACATGTACAAACTCTAACACACGTTTGGATCGTAGAAACCAAACATGCCAACATTTGTTTCTGGAGACTGGACCCCAATGATATGAATTTAAATCAATCTATTTCATTGGCAATCAGTTTTTCAGTTCTTTTAAAAATCACTGATTCATGCTGAACATCGGATCTGATGATCAGTCGACTCATATCAAACTGTATTAAAGAAAATATACATTTACTTTACTTGTACTTTTGCTACTTAAGTACATTTAAGACTTCAATTTTTCCCAAAATAATATTTTAACACAATATCTTTACTTTTACTGAAGTATGATTGTCAGATACTTTTTACAGCACAAAGAAGAGCTGCATACTTTATAATGAACACACAAGATATGAAGTAATTGCTATAATAAAACAAGAAATGTGAGAAAAAATGAAGAAACGACTCTGATATTCTGAGGAAGATGTTCTGACAGTTTATTACAAAATTAGGATATATCGACAAAAATGAATCACACGTCACCGTTAGAAAGAAGTAGAATATTTAGGTTAATTACACACATCATATGTTATATATGTTTGATTATTTAATATGTTCGATTTTAAAGTTAACACTAAAGAAATAAGTTTAAAAATCAGGTAAAAACAGGATGTAAATTCATAAACGAGATAAAAGTTACCAAAATGCAAAAGCCACTTTCACACTGTAACTAAATCTATTTGAGTGGATTAAATGAATAGAAATAATGAGATTAATTATAATGTATATACAGTTTATACCTCTAAAATAAAAGGAGGCTGCAAAACATAAAAACTGTCAAAAACAAGCTGTTTGAAGTCGAGTGAGAGCTGGTTTCGCTCTGAGACAACCCAGTCTCTGAGATACGAAGTTTGTATTTCACTAAATTGTCGTCATATTATGTTGTGATGATAAACATACATTCATGGCAGCGAGCTGTTCACTGGATGAGTCCAGGCAACACAAGCTCTTTGGTTAAAGTTAAGAAAGGTTGTGATATTTCTCAGGTCACTGTTCTTTAACCTTAACCAAGCTGAAACGTAACAAAGTTTAATCGTGCTTTAATCACTGCGAGTGGATTGGGTATTACAACAAACCCAATTTTGGCGGAAAACAAACTAAGTTATTTCTCAGGACACATTTTACTGATATGTTCAGTATCAACATTTTTTTACTTGCCTGTTAAATTAATGTACAACAATTCCTCGTTATGTTAATCCAAAATATCATCCGGTCAGCATTATATTTCCTGCAAAAAGTATTTACTAGTTAGTTGCACATAAATGTCACTTTAAGGACGGGGTTTGAGAAAGATCCAAAAACTACCCTGGAGTCCGTCTTTACATGAACACCTGACTGACACTATAAACAGAAGCTAGCCAAGCAACAAGTCGGCTACAGACAACCTCTAATACAACGCTGTCTGCCTCACAGGTTCTCAGGCGGTCTCAGGTGGTTCTCATCGGGCCGCCGCTCCAGTCAGGAGGTCTGTGTTGTCTGTGGGAGCGTCCCCGGTCTCCAGAGCTCTGCGGACGTTCTGCCAGAAGACGCCGGTGTGTTGACCCGCCTGCGGCCAGCTCAGGTAGGTTCGTCTCTTCAGCAGCTTCCTCATACGATGGTACGGAGACAGCTGATGGGCCGGGATCTCCTCCAGAAACAACAGGACCAGGATGTCCTTCTGCTCGTCAAACAGACGGAAGCTGCAGGAGAAACAGGACAGACCAGAGAGCTGGATCCTTTTTCTTCTATTATTTAGTTTTTGTTTATTATTGTCTTACGTGCTTGATGTTACACTCCCTCTTCTGCATGTACCCATTAAACTCTATTTGAAGAACGAAGGGATAAATTAAGGCAGCGCCCCCACCTGGCCATCTGGATCTCTCTGGAGCACCACTCGCTCTGCAGGTACTGCTGGCTGATCACACAGATGGTCTTCCTGCTGCCGTAGATGGCGTCTGTGATGTTCTCGATTATGGCCTTACCTGTGGAAACGACAGTTCGGACATCATGTGACCACCAACTGCATATTTAAGACCCATCTCACTGGTTCTTGTTTTTAAACGACTCAGCTGGAAACATTCACCTGGAGACTGTTGCAAACACTTTGGACCAGCGTGTACGAACAAGCTCTCAAACCACCTCGGTCAAAAAGAGGGATTAATTAGCTAGCTAGCTAAAGTCTGACAGTGTCATTTACACAAAAGAGCTTAAGGGTCTAGAAATGAAAAAGATGCTTCTGTCTACTTCTGTCTGAAAGTATGAAGTCGTTGTTTGGAAAATGACTCTATTCAAACAGGAAATCTTCCATCAGTATTGTAAAATATGTGCAGGAACAGACATCTTGAGCAGCTCAGTGAACATTAAAATGAACTTTTGCTTGAATAGAGTTGGAGATAATGGTTTGCAGGGAGGAAATACTGTGACACTAAATCATGGCCTGAATCAGCAGGAAGACAAATGTACCTCGTGTAGGTTATCTCCTTACAGCCGGTGGAGGCAGAGTTCACTGCAGCTTCAACAAACCTTCGACCAACATTGATTTTTTTAAGGTTGATATTGACTCTCGGGCTGCAGAGAGCTGAGGTACATTTTTAAATCTGAAAAGTTCTTAATAAAAACATCTCACTCTGCTCGGACACCACATTCAATGAGGCAGCTTCAAGTGTCAGTTCACCTGTGAAGGGGACGTGAAACCCTCCAGTGTGATGAAGACGCTTTAAAAATAAACTGCAGCATCTCGGCCTTCACAGCACCACCGAGAGGAGGAGGACAAGAGGAGGAGGAAGAGAGGACTTCAAATCAGAGTGTCATCTTTGGCTTTTGAAACAACAAATGCTGTTTCAATTAAACTCCTAATAATAATAATAATAATAATAATAATAATAGTCGTCTCAAATATCACTCAGTGATGCGTAAACAAAATCCGTCCTATAAAAACAAAATGCACAAAGGATGATGGTTCACTTTGAGCTCATAAACTGTAAATCTGGTTGAAGAAGTCTTAATTTAAATTAAAAAATACGAAAAAATAAATTAAAAGTACGGTAAGTTGTTATGTTTAGGTCTTTGTATTGAACATGAATTAATTGGTGATAAAGGTAATAAAGTCCTCTGGTAAAGGTAAAAATAGCATCATAAACATGTTTATTGCCTTTTCATAGCACTAAGATCAGAGTTTCTGGGTCAAATTGGGATCCTTAGGGTTTTTCTTCAGACAGTAGCCAGGCCTCTTAGCAGTAGCCGTGTTGCTAACGCAGGCGATTCCCTAAAATCTTAAAAAGGTATTGAGCCGGTGGCGGCACCGTTGATCTGTGTCACACAGTGTCGCTGGGTGTCTGGTTACGTCGAATGGTGAACGCTGCTTTATTAATTTAAACCAGACAAGGATCGTTTCCAAAACCTAACGCAGTATTTTCATCAACTAAACTGAAAGAAACTGCGACTGAAAAGTGGAAATATTCATTTAAATACCTGAAAACAATAAATACATGAAGTCTCATAGTAAAAGGCCATAAAACAAAACTCCAATCACTCGCAGAATACAAACTCTGGGTAGATTAAAACTATGACTTTTGAGTGAGCTCAGTATTCAGATTCATCACTAACTAGGTATTTTTATATTATATCCTCTAAAGACCCACCTTCAAAGTGTTTTCCAGCAGAAAACTGCTCACAGCGCCGCCCTAACAGTCCTACGATGTAGAATATCACCTTCCATGCACAGAGATGAGGTTAAATACACAAACTATTGAAAAACAATCTGCAGTCAGAGCAGAGCAGGCGGACAATCACGGAGCTCGCTGAAGCGTGCACTGCTACATCCTGCAAAACCACGACTATCTGAGCAAAATACAAAGTTTTTAGGGAGTCCCTTTGTGAAAGTGTCGCCAACAGTAATACCACATTGAAACACTTGGAGGGAGAAAGTTGCAAAAGTTGTCTGTTTCTGCTTTAAAGGTCCTATTTGTAAAGAAAATGTTTGAGTCTTACTCCCAAGTCGTCAAAAACTAACACATTTTCTAGTGAGGACAGTCTATGTCTTGAAGTCAGAAATGTCAGCGAGCTGTGTCTGAATCTGCGAAGGTGTCGGTGCTGTACGATAGGTGAATTAATGAGGACGTACAGAGGGAGTGTTTACCTGGCTCGAAGTCTCTGTGGTGCAGACACAGTCTCCAGCCCTGCTCTCCCTCCAGCACTGGCAGCATCTCTCTGTAAACCCAGTCCTCATCTTCAACGTTGTAGGATACAAAGGCATCGTAGAGGTTAGGGGCTCCCTTCTTCCTCTTCTTGCTGTCGTAGAGGAAGGCCCGGAAGAGGTAGAAAGTGTAAACCAGCTGCCACCTCAGAAAGTGGTAGATGAAGGATGTGAGGAGAGTTAGCACAACCACACAAGTGCTGGAAATGAAACAGAAGAAACCAACGTCTATCCAACAGGACTGGATGTCAAAGTCCAGCAGCTTGCTTCCCTGCTCACCCACAGGAAAGGAACAGATGTACTGATAGCCGTTAACAACATATGTTTGGTTGTTGCTCTTCACCCATTGGATAAAACCGGCATTAGAGCAGTCACAGGTGAAAGGGTTGTTCCCCAGGTCCAGGTATGTCAGAGAAGGGAGAGACTGGAAGATCTTCTCGTTGATCACTGTTATCTCATTGTCACTCAGTTTCAAACATCTGAGCGCAGAGAGGTTGGCTTGGGCCAGAAAATCCAAAGCCTTGAGCTTACTGTTCGACAGATCGAGAGCCTGCAGGTTCAGGATCGGCTTAAACAGTTCAGGACCCAAATCTGACAAATCGGTCCTTCTAATCGTCAGACTTTTGAGCTGAGGGTTGAACTGAAATGTGTTCGGAGATGGAGCAGAGACGTATATATTCTCAGCTTTGAAGTTCTCTAAATGTTTCATGGCCCGGAGCATTTCTACCGGTACGTCAAAGGGGTAGTCATGTTGATTGTCCCTGTATGTTATGGTGAGAAACTTCATAGATTTTAATTGGAACAAACCTGGACGAGGACCTGGACGAGCACTTTTTAAATCAGTATTTAAGTAGATTGTAAAATTTTCCAGCCGCGATAATCCTACAAAGTTACTCTCATACACATATGGAAGAGTTGCGTAAAGAGTTCTCAGGTTCTTCATGCCGTCAAACGCCAATCGTTTCACATTTCCAGTTTTATCTGACACCACATTCAAATATTTTAGGGACCTTAAACCTTTAAAAACGCCATTTTCAAGGCTATGTATGTAGTTTTTTCTCAAATCCAAGGACTCGAGCTGCTGTGGGCCTATTTCAAAGGTGCCTCCGAATGTCCACAGCAGGTTGTGACTCATATCTAAAACCCTCAGCTCATTAAGATTTTTAAAGACACACCTGTCCAGTTTGGCGATGCGGTTGTCGTTCAGATAAAGCTTTTTGAGATGTGTTGTGTTTACAAAATCCTCACAGCCCAGTGTAGAGATCCGATTGTCATTAAGTTTTAGGTTTTCGAGAGAGGAGAGACTCCTGATGTCATCAGGCACTTTGGTGAGGAAGTTGGAGTCCAAGATTAGGGACTGCAGTCGCTTCATCAACCGTAGCGAGCCTTTGGGCAGTTCAGTCATTTGTGTGACGGACATGTAAAGCTGACTGAGCTGAGAGCAAGTTACAAGTTTTGCACTTAAATTGGCGTCATCGTTAAAAACCAGATCCAGAATCTCAAGTGTGGGTATTTTGCAGGCCGTGGCTAAGAGACCTTTGTGGATCCACTCCTCCATACCATTCAGTCTGAGATCCATCAGTGAGTCAGCGCTCTGCAGGATGTTTTGGATCTCGTCAAAAGGAATCACAGTCTGACTGAAGTACAGTCGAGTTATGTTCCTCAGTAAAGTCCTGTCAGGTTCGACCCATTTCAAGCTACTTTGAGAAAGATCTATCATCTCAAGGTCGGGAAAGATCTGTGATGTGATGCTGAAATTTTCAAACTTATTAAAAGAAACAAACAACCTCTTCAGGCCTGAGGTTGTGTTCAGCGGCAGATCTTTGGTCTGAAAAGAGGGAAATGGATTATTGCTCACACTCAGATTCTTGAGGCGTGGCAGCTGTAGGATGGGCTGAATGTCAGCGACGTGTTGGAGCTTATTGCTGTTGAGAATTAAGGTTTGTAAGCTGGACAGGGACTCAAAGGCGGAGGGATGAATGAACTGAATATTGTTCATTGCTAGGTTCAGGCTGGTAAGATTTGACAGCCCCTGGAAGAGGTTTCTTGTCAGGTTGGTGAGTTTGTTAAAACTCATCCAGAGCTCTGTCAGCGACACCATATGGATGAAAGCTCCATCGTCCACATGAGTGATTCGATTTGAGTTAAGGAACAAAACTTTTAGCTTTGACAAGATGCCAAAGTCCTCCCTGTTAATCTGTTGAAGCCTATTGAGGAAGAGTTTAACTGAGACTGCATCTTTAGGGATGTCATCAGGGACAGCAACAAGTTTACGGTTTGAGCAATCCAGTAACATCTCAGCCGAGGCATCCTCGGAGTAAACGATGCTGCAGTTTTTCAGAGAATAAGAAAGTGAAAGATGAGGATAAAGCAGGAGACACAGAACAAAGACAGAAAGTCTCTGTTTGAAGCACCAAGAAAAAGTTATTGCTGACATGCTGATCGTTCAGACCATCGATGGTGCATTTGTTGAGTCACTGCGACGTGGAGATTTGTTGCTGTTAAATCTGTAAAGGAGAACACAACATTTTACACAACATCACTTCATCCCAAGTGATGCTTCATCCCTACTTTCCAACCCTTAAAGTAGTTTAGTAGTCATTCTTACTGAGAAATGGGAAGATTGATAGCACTTTCAGCAGGCCTGTACAGTAAACATGAACCCAGGAGATTGTTAGCTTGGCCTAGCAAAAGGAAAACTACTAGCTTGGTAGTTTATCTGGATCCGCCTGGTGGATAGATAGAGCTGGGTGTCATCGGCGTAGCAGTGAACATGTACGTCATATTTTGGAGCGATATGGCCAAGAGGTAAATAAATCTTTTGTCTGTAAAAAGACTCTATACATGTATATATATATATATATATATATATATATATATATAATTCATTCAAAGAAGAAGAAAAATATAGTTTATATCTGTTTTTGAAGCCATAAAGTTGGAAAATATGCAAGTTTATGTTGTTTTATGCATTTTGCTCTTTGAATAGTCTGTTTTTCCACCTCAGCTCTTGTTTTTGACTCTTTATATGCACAAAGTTAGTGCTGATAAGGAAATAAAGAACTATAATGAGTTTATGCTCCTGTTACTCTCAGCAGGGGTATAGTGAGGTCAAAAATGGGCTGTTTTCTTTGGCAGGTGCTTGAATATTTCCTCATAAAACAAGTGTTAAGTCATTTTCAGTGATATTGTTACTAATTTTTAACTTGGACCATGTCAGACTATATGATGTGGACCCATTGTGTTTTCCAGCTGATATGAGCAGTTGCAGCTCATCTGCAGGCTGATTTTTGCATTAAAGAATTAAGGAGAGAAACAGAAATAAGTAATTCAGTGTATTCAATCTCCTATAGATCAATGACTTACAGAGCTGCTGACGTCCCTCTGGGGGGATTTTCAGCTTATAACCTTTCAAAAGAGCCCAAAACCATTTCTGTACTCCAAATAGTTCAACAACAGCTTTGAATGTACTTTGGGCTCGACTGGGAGAGAAGTTTAGTATAATTTTACATACATTTAGGTTAAATCTCAAATAATAAACTGTTGAAATGTTACAAACACTCTGTAAACTCTCTGTAGGAGGACTATCCAAATAAAGTGTTATCCTAACTCGACCCACCAGGACCCTCAAAAGATCATCATCCGACAAATAAAAGATGAAAATCCTCAGTAGGAACAGCCGACACTCGTGCACAATACAGTTATTTATCTTGATTTTGAGACAAACTTAGAAACGAGAATAATTACTGTCCAGTACTCACAGTTGATCTTCAGAGCGTCAGGTCTCAGCAGTGAAGTGAAGGTTAATGCTGATCTCTGATGTCACCTCCTAAAAAAACACACAAGTATATTTCACAACTCAAGAGACGTTTTTCATCAGGAACTGACTCATGAATAACCTCAAGTTCATCTGATTTAAATAGCGACAGGAAATAAAAACACATCCTGAGTGAGCTGATCTGAAACCGACAACTTTGATATGAATGTTTTTCCACGTAAAGCAGAAAGATGTTACAGAAGATACAGAGGAAGGTTCAGTACCGAAGACATCTGAAGAGGACTTTGACGACAGTTTCAGTCAACACTGATAAAAAATGCTGAGGAGTGTTTTAGTAGATATTTTAAAAAGGTATTAAATTCAAGGCAGTTTGTGAAAAAGTGTTTCTGAGGAAGAAAAACAAGCAGATACTGAAGAATTTGAGTTTCATTAACTATTCGACAATGTTGCACAAATATTAATTTCCTGCATGACAACTAATCACACCGGGTCTGGGGCGAATCATTCGAGATGCCGTGTTCCATTTTTGTTGTAAATGTAAAGAAGTAAACGTCACAATCAGGTTTGGTCATTAAGGTTTCTGTGACCAACAGATAAAATAATGGAGTGGATATCAGCTACATTAGCATGGTTGTCACCCGGCCGCTGAGCGACCTCAGGCCAGATATTGTCCTGGACTTGGTCGCTGAGGAAATCGTTGTGGTGTTTGTCTGACAGGATTAGATGCTGTGAGACCAGCTGATGAGGTTTTCTCCCATTTTGACGCGCACATCAGCTGATACAAAGGATTTCCACCGACATCGATGTCTGTCCGGATATATTTCCCCCTGCTTGAATGTTCTGCAGTGGTGAGCGTGCGTTAATAAGAAAACATAAAATGAGTTTCCAGATGAAAATCACTGCTCGGCCTCCCAAAACATCACGACTGCTGCAGTGTAACAGCGACACACGTACCAGAGCTTCATCGTACGCCCGCAGCGACTACGTGGTAGATTCAGGAAACACTGGATTAATATCACTGCGTAACTTCAGTTACAAACATCTCTACGGTAACGCAGCGGGTCAACATAACCTTCACACTGCAACAGGTCGCCGCCTGACAACTAACGTCAGGTCGTAATGAGTCGTTTGGTTTTTCTGAGGACGGACTCGTCGAATTCAGCAGCTAATTTTTACAGTAAATATTGAATTTATTTTGTGTTGATATAAAAGTGAGTTTGATTAAATATTCAGTCAACAGTTCGATCGACTTGACTGAATTATTATTTTAAAAAAGGATTATTATAGAAACACACACACACACTGAGCCCAGCCACCATTGGCAGGTGATAATTACAACTTCCTGTCCTTCTCTCTTCTTCTTCTGTCCCGTCATTACATGAGGTGTGATAATTAGCCTTCAGTCCTCCCACAGCTCTCTCTCCCTCTCTCTCTCCCTCTCTCTCCCTCTCTCTCTCCCTCTCTCCCTCTCTCTCTCTCTCATGTTGCCTCTTCTTTCTTCTCAGCGTCGACGTGTAAATGAGGCTTCCTGTCATGGTCGCCCACTGGGGGCTTCTGGGTAATGCAGTTCAAAGAGACGAGGAGGTGACGTCCACATTTGTTTTACACTTTAGGTTCATAAAGTATTTTGAATCATTTAACTTGGAGTCAGACGTGATGTCATGATGTTGACAAATCAATCAATAATGATGTCATACCAGTTGTTATATTACCATGATGACATCATGTGACATCATGTGACATCATCACCTCTGCTTAATAACACTTCAAAGCATTAAATTCATCTTTTCATGGAGCCAAACGTATAAATCATGCGTCCTTCCACCTTTTTCCTCGCAGGTGTCTGAATGTGTGAACGTCCACAGAGACGGTTTGTGCTGATCCATGTTTGTCAGCATGTGTAACATGAACACAGTCGAGTCTGATCGAGCTGATTATTTTCACTACATCATGTTTGAGGATCACATCTACAGTTTAAAACCTTCACTGTGATGCGTTTACTGTCTTCTGTAAACATGTGCGTCAGTGATTATAATGATGTAAATGAACACACGATCTTTATTTAAATGTTTAATTTAACTGTCGTAATTACACACACACACACAGAGATGAGTGAAGGGGGTCGGTGCCTTGCTCAAGGGCACCTCGGCAATGCCCAGGATGTGAACTAGCATTCTCCACTACGACTATTTCCTGTATTATTGAGGAGTCAGAACACATCCAGGTGTCAGCTGTGTTGGTGGTAGAGGACGGTACCAGTGAGCAGTTTGGACCAGAGCCAGCGTTCAGGGACCGTTCTGATGTTCTGGCCCATGATGATGACATCATCAGGCGGAGAGAGCGAGGGGATCCTCCTCCAGGAGCTGAGCTGTGTCTCTGCCTCCTGCTTGAAATCAGATCACTTTTTTATACATTTGGTCTCTCCCGTCCGTCTGTCCTGACTCCTCTCTCCTCGTGTCGCCTCCTCTCTCCTCGCGTCGCCTCCTCTCTCCTCGCTCCTCGCGTCGCCTCCTCTCTCCTCATTATTCCATTAAGCCGATGAGGAGTCGCCCTCAGCGTCTGTCTGAGCCCAGCTGCTCTTCACATTTACATCATGTATTATTCCATATCCCCCTCAGAGGAGTCACACCTGAGATTGAAGCACTCACAGTAATGTGGAGGTGAGGCTGGATTCCCTCGGTGGAGCAAGGCACTAACACCGTCGGGGTTAGAGGTGCAAACCCCACCGGGAGCACCGAGGCCAGATATAGATATATCCTCAGTTATTTTCCAGGTGGCAGGTGGAGCTGAGATCTCCAGAGAACCAGCAGCTGGAGAGTTTCTGTTTTATCTCAGGAAACCAAAGACGGGCCGAACAGAAGCTGCAGAACCAGAGTGAGAGCAAGGAACTAACACCACACATAAAACAACAACTGAAGTATTATAACACACAGCTGCACAACACAAAGACACAAGGACACAAAGACACAAGGACACAAGGACACCGAGACAGAAAATCATTAATAACATCGGAAAATACATGAGAACCCAAACATCTTCCCTGTGGAGCACCACAAGACAAGTCCACCCATCCTGTCCTCCAGGAGAAGTTCAGATACTTCTTCTGGTGAAAGTAGAAGTGCTGATTCAGCTTCTTTACTCCAGTAAAAGTAATCGAGTACAGGCTCTGACATGTACTCAGAGTATCAGAGTAAAAAGTCTCCCTCTGAAGGACATTTGTGGTCAAAGCTAACTGAAGCTCACGTCATATTAATATAACTCAAAGACTATTAAAGTTAAAGGTAGAGTCAGTAGGATTTGTCCCAGCTGTTCCTGAACGCACCACAGAGATAGTTGATTGTTGAGTCTCATTCCCAGGACGTCAAATAGCCACATGTTGGGTTGGTAAAGCGTCCCGAGCAGCAACAAAGAGAGAAAATAAGAAACTCTCTGCAGATACGAGACACTAACACGCCTTTTCTCCCCATTCAGCCTCCCTCTCTGTCTGTTCACGTCTTTTACGTCTTTGTCTCGTCTCGCTGCGTCTGCCGTGCGTGATGTGCTCTGATAGGTCGACATCAGTCTGTGATGTTGGAAGGCCTCCGTCCTCCTCTCCCTGTCCTCCTCTCCCTGTCCTCCTCTCCTTGTCCTCCTCTCCCTGTCCTCCTCTTCCTGTCCTCCTCTCCCTGTCCTCCTCTCCTTGTCCTCCTCTTCCTGTCCTCCTCTCCCTGTCCTCCTCTCACTGTCCTCCTCTCCTTGTCCTCCTCTCCCTGTCCTCCTCTCACTGTCCTCCTCTCCCTGTCCTCCTCTTCCTGTCCTCCTCTCCCTGTCCTCCTCTTCCTGTCCTCCTCTCCTTGTCCTCCTCTCCCTGTCCTCCTCTCCTTGTCCTCCTCTCCCTGTCCTCCTCTCACTGTCCTCCTCTCCCTGTCCTCCTCTCCCTGTCCTCCTCTTCCTGTCCTCCTCTCCCTGTCCTCCTCTCCCTGTCCTCCTCTCCCTGTCCTCCTCTCCTTGTCCTCCTCTCCTTGTCCTCCTCTCCCTGTCCTCCTCTCCTTGTCCTCCTCTTCCTGTCCTCCTCTCCTTGTCCTCCTCTTCCTGTCCTCCTCTCCCTGTCCTCCTCTCCCTGTCCTCCTCTCCTTGTCCTCCTCTTCCTGTCCTCCTCTCCCTGTCCTCCTCTCACTGTCCTCCTCTCCTTGTCCTCCTCTCCCTGTCCTCCTCTCACTGTCCTCCTCTCCCTGTCCTCCTCTTCCTGTCCTCCTCTCCCTGTCCTCCTCTCCTTGTCCTCCTCTCCTTGTCCTCCTCTCCCTGTCCTCCTCTTCCTGTCCTCCTCTCCCTGTCCTCCTCTCACTGTCCTCCTCTTCCTGTCCTCCTCTCACTGTCCTCCTCTCCCTGTCCTCCTCTCCCTGTCCTCCTCTCCTTGTCCTCCTCTTCCTGTCCTCCTCTCCCTGTCCTCCTCTCACTGTCCTCCTCTCCCTGTCCTCCTCTTCCTGTCCTCCTCTCCCTGTCCTCCTCTCACTGTCCTCCTCTTCCTGTCCTCCTCTCACTGTCCTCCTCTCCCTGTCCTCCTCTCCCTGTCCTCCTCTCCTTGTCCTCCTCTTCCTGTCCTCCTCTCCCTGTCCTCCTCTCCCTGTCCTCCTCTTCCTCTCTCGTTCTGATACAACCAGCTGTGATGTCGCTGGTGCTTGTTTGTTGCTTCCTGTTTACCATCTTATGAAACAGAAGATTCAGAACCACAGGAACAAATATGAGGATGAAACATGTTGGTCAGATCCGATCACAGCAGTAAGTGGACCCAGTTAGTTTATTTACAGGAGCTGATCCGAGCCTTTTTCTCAGGATTGAATCTGAACAAACAATCTGACGACAGACGGGAGAATATGTTAATAACATCCTGTTGAATTCATGTTTTATGAATAAAGTATTGCTGCTGTTGTGTCCCTGAAGTGTCCTTGAACTCCTCAACCTGCTTTCTTGTCATCTAAAAAGGCTTCAAATGCAAAATTCAAACACTCTCCGGGGCTTTTATAATGTCTGAGTTTACTTTACTCTGAAATGTGTCTGAGCGACTCTTCACTGCAGACGGTAAGTGCTGCTCGAAAACCAACAAAAGCGACTTTAAAAAGGTCTTCAGACTGCAAGGACGTTTCCTCCGACACTCCTGAAAGATAACAGACGGTCTTTTCGTTCGGTCAGCGCAGGTCGAAACACAGAAGACACTCGTGGATTCAAGAGTCAGATTCAGCTTCAAACATTAATTATCAGAAAACAGGCAGATTATATGAACCTGTGTCTGTTAATGAATGTTTCTATTTTACATCAGCAGCCTTCGAAGAGAACAAACCAGGAGAACAGACGCCGACAAACTGACGGCAAACACAAACACACAAAGACCAACTAACTGATGACAACAGGCAGGAAGAAGACAAAGACAGGAAGAGTGAAGCAAAACACATGACGACCTTCAAAATAAAGTGATCAGTACAGGTTTAATATTTGGACGTCTGATATTTGTCCAGTTTCAATATAAAATTGCAGAAAGTTTAGTCGCTGTGTAAAAACATTAATAAAATAGAAAGTGATGATTCGGCTCGATCACGCTGCATTCACTGGAATCAGTTTTATTGAACGCTGTGTTTTGTTTTTCTAGCATCAGAACAATTTTCTACCTGACGATAAAACACCTGTTTCAATAAAGCTGACCTGCTAACAAGCTAACGTGCTGACAACAGGTGGACACAGTGTTGATGCTGTAAAATGTGTATATTTACAGTCACTACAGGTGCTTACTACAGTTTTATTATGTTATTTTACATTAAAATGCTGTATTGTTACAGTAATAATGTGTCTTTGTTACAAACACAATTTATTCTCATGATTTTAAACATAATTACAGAATACTGCTGTGAATCTGCTGCAGTTATTCACCAGTGACGCTCATGTTCACGTGCTGCAGGATCAGAATCTGGTGAGACTCCTGGTGTTTGTTCCTCCAGGAGGTCCGGATCTGCAGCACGACGCTCAGCGAACAGCTTTGATTTAAGTGACATCGTGTGTTTAAACCTTCGGCTCTGAAGCAGCAGCGATCTGCTCGTTAGTGAATAAACGTAGTGAAGTGGAGGAACAGGATCCTCAACATCGTTCTTAAGGTGAGTAAATCTCTCCGACTGTTGTTGTAAACAACACTTCACAGTTTGTGTTTGTGGTTTATGAAATGAAACGTGAGGCTGCAGTAGCTATTTATTTCTTCCTGCAGCTGCTCGTCTGATCGTTTTATCTTTGTCTCCTCGTGCTTCTCGTCTCAAACACTCGGACTTGTTGGAAGCTGCAGCTCTTTTCTTCTGCATGTTGATTTTTATTGAAGTGAACTGAACACGACTGTAATCCCTCTGGAAGCTCATGTATGATTTCTTCAGATTTTGTCTTCTCTTCCTCCTAATTTTCATCTATAATATCCACTAACAAACAGAACAGAGCTCGTCATCTCCTGTTTTTCTTGCTGACTCTCGAGTCTTTAATCCGTCCTCTCTTCTTTCTTTAACCCGACAACAAGAGTCACAGATAAATATTGAAAACCCTGAAGTTGTCTTTGGTAACTTTAGTTTCCACACAGCTGCAGCAATATGGCAAAACTGTGTTGAAGAATGGAGGGATTACTGGTGATTAAGAAGCCGAGCCGAGTCCTTTTTCTTTTTTTCTGGAGAGTAATCCACCGCCAGGCCGCGACTCCATTGCTCCGCTCGCCCGACAAAAGCTTCTGAAATCCCCCCGAAAAAACTTCACTTCAAATAACGGCTCTCAGTGGCAGCAGCGAGCTCCTTTTCTCTGCAGCGGCGCTTGAAAACCGCTTAGCAGGAAGCCCGGCGTGAACGCAGAGAAAACTGGGACATCCGAACAGAAAGGCCTCGTCTTATCTGCTGGACGGGGTGGAGGAGGCCCCCGCCTCCTGCTCACACTCACACTCATCGTACAGATTAAATGCAGATGAAATATTAATGCAGATCTTTTACGGCGACGGGTTCCTGGAGATAAATCTGCAGGAGCTCAGACTGGTGAGCAGATCCAGCTGGAAACAGGCGGCCATGTTGGTGGTCCTGTTTCTGTCTGTCCTCCAACATTTGAAAAGAAACAGGAAAAAGATGCTTTTTATAAAGTCGAGGTGTCGATCTCATTCAGTCAGCGCCTGAATTCATCCTGCGAGCTGTGACGAGCTGTGACGAGCTGTGAGGAGCTGTGAGGAGGCGACCGTGCAGCTGCCGTCACAGATCTGAGACGATTGTCCTCAAAGAGCTGCAGCGGCCTTTCTTTCCAGCCCGGCCTCCTCGATGTAACGTCAGCAGGTAACGTGTCTGTGAAGCACAGGTACGTCGGATCACGTTCACATTGTGAGATTATCAGATGACTGTCACATCAGCAGGTGGAGGTGATGGAGGAGATGGAGGTGATGGAGGTGGAGCTCCACACAGCTGACCACACTCGAGTCACACCACTGGACACCTGGAGACGTTTACAGCTGTTTTTCACAGGAAGTCAGATCATCTCCAGCTGTGAGCTGTGACCATAGATCCAAACCACCTGAACCAACACAGCGAGGAAACAGGAAGTGTAAAGAAAAACAAACGATGAGAAGGGATCTGTGTGTGTCTGTGTGTGTGTGTGTGTGTGTGTGTCTGTGTGTGTGTGTGTGTGTGTGTGTGTGTGTGTGTCTGTGTGTGTCTGTGTGTGTGTGTGTGTGTGTGTGTGTGTGTGTGTGTCTGTGTTAATTGAATAGATTGCTAAGAGACCATCTTGTGTCTCAGAACAATCAACGCCTTTTATGACTCAATCAGCAAAACACACAGACACACACACAGACACAGACACACACACACACACACAGACACACAGACAGACACACACACACACACAGACATATACACACACACACAGACAGACACACACACAGACACACACACACACACACACAGACACACACACACACACAGGAGGAGGAGGGTGGATTTACCCTCCTCTGAGTGGGCGGTGCTCTGAGCAGACAGGTGACCGACTGGTCACAGACCAACCTGTGCGTCAGCACCAGTGAGGGAGGAGCTTCCTGTGTTGGTCTGAGACAATAAGTCTTTTTATGTTTGGTGGTTTCGTCTCAGCTGCAGCTGCTCAGGTGTCTCCACCTGAACGTCCAGCAGTTAATCTCACATGATGTCCCTGAACCTGACCAGAGCAGGACGTTGTTGAGCAGCTAAACAGTTAAATGTTTCGTTATTTGTCCGTTTTAAGATTATTGTTAATGTTTCTGACTTCGCTGTGCTGTAGCTCCAGAGTCGGCACATGGTGTTTTATTTTGACTGTCTGACTTCCTGTCCGACTCGCGTGTTCTCCAGAAGCTTCTGGGACGCTGAGACGTGCCGTGATGCAGCCGGTGCCACGAGCAGCTCCAGCGAGCCGATCACGGCTGTAACGAGGCGGAGACGGGCCTGAACCTGTTAGTTGAGACAGGAGCTACCGCCTGGATTCAACCCCCGGTCTGTTGGAGTAAATGTGTAACCATGAATGAAATCATTAATATAGATATACTATACTTTTTATTTTATATCTGTGTGCACTGAAACACAAACGTTGGGCTCAAGTCTGTCCACTTCAGGTCCGGCTCTGGTGCTGCCGGACCAAGAAACACCGAACTGACATCGAACTCGTGGCGACAAAGGCCGACGGTGTCTCGGACGAAAGCTGCACTTGAACGCACCGCAAAGACTTGAGAGGAACGCCCGCTCCACACCAGCGGGGGGCGGCAGTCTGTGCTCTGATACAGGTCGTTAATGTCTCTGACGAAGAGGAGGAGGAGCCACAGACCGAAGACGCCTCATCGTCTGCGTCTCTGCTGATTCGTTGCTGAACAGCCAATCACAGTGATTTCTCAGCCTGGTGTGTCGCGACCTGATGGTTTGTACATATGAGTCTTAATGGTTCAATTATTTATTTTCTTTTTAGATTTAATGTTTAAAATCTGTTCCCTGCTCATCCAGAGCAAATTTAACCAGAGTCAGTGTCTGTCTGTGAACACACACACACACACACACACACACACACACACACACTGTGTCCCAGTGTAATATAACAGGACTGTGTTATTATTATTATTGTGGGGACGATGAGATTATTTACTGTGATATCAGTCGACTCCCCGAAGAAACGCAGCGTTATTACATCCACAGTTCATTAAAGCTGCAGCACACACACACACACACACACACACTCACACACACACACACACTCACACACACACACACACTCACACACACACACACACTCACACACACACACACACACACACTCACACACACACACACACACACACACACACACACACACACACACACACTCACACACACACACACACACACACAGGATATTACAATGAAGCTGCAGGTCGGACTGAACGAGTGACGCTGATCAGTTTCTTTACAGGAAGCAACGACACAACATTCGATTCAAACCACCGCTGTGTTTCTACAGAAGCCCAGAACGGACAAACTGAACTGACTCGAGCTCTTCACCAGTTATTAAATAACAGAGTAATATATATTTTGTAACATTTGTGATTGTTCCAGTGTATTTTATTCTGAAGGGTTCAGAATCTCCAAAACTCTCCAAGAATTAATAAGTCATATTTTCTCTTCGTGTCACAAAGTTCGTCGTCTTCAAACACTCGACTGTTTTTCTGAAGCTGAGCTCAAATCTTTTGACTAAACGGATGAAATAAATCCGTCTGTGTGTTTTTATGATCCAATAACTGAGACGATGTTCTTCAGCTTATTTTATGTTTCACTCTGTTTCATATTAAAGACAATAAATTCACCGCGGCTCCAATTTATGGTTTTAATATTTCCCGTAAAGGCAGAAGAAGTTATTTTGATTAAATCGACTGATCATTTTGATTGATCGTGATCAGTTTGTACAAGAAGTTCTGCTCCGGTCCGGATCACAGCTCGTCCACAGCGTCACATGAATCATGTTTCTGCAGAACAACGACCAGAGGCAGGACGGATTAATGTTCACATTCAACTCAAATGATCAGTTTGAATGTTGGGTTGTGGTTTAGTGAAACATTGTTTGTGGTGAAATATCTGGTTCTGTCTCCACAAACTGCTGGAAGACGTCCTGACGTCTTGTTAAGTATCCGGTGTTTCCAGGCCCACAGGTGTTGGAGCACAGTCGTGAACAGTGGTGTCTGGCGTGGCAGCCTTCTCTCTTCACCTCCACCTCCTGATGAACGTGTGATGTGTTGTGTAAATGTGACATGAACAAACATGTTGCTGTAACACATGATTGTGTTTCTGCTCGTGTGATGCAGCTTCCTGTCTGTATCACTCAGCTTCATAAATACGTTCAGTCCAGTTTTAATAAAAACAAGAGAAGTGGAGATCCGTCCTTCACTTCCTGCATATCAGCAGACCAGAGCGCGTTACACACAAACAGGTCGTCACGCTCGTTCGACAGCGTCCGCAGATCAGAAAATACACTGTTAATCTTTAACACGTTTCATTTAATCGTGCCACGATTGTTTTCTCTGTAACAGTCTGCCGGTGAAGTTCAGTCAGTTAAAGGAGAATTAAATGAGTTTTGACCACAAGAGGGCAGAAAAACACGAAAACAAGCTGACATCACAGATCAGCATCAGAAGACGAGCAGAGTCGCTGTGAGAGCTAAATATTTAAGTTCTGTCAGTTTAAAATCTGAATTATGAAAAACTTTATTTTATTGTATTTTTACAGTCGCCTGAATCTACTTCTGTAAACTGCAGGTCCTCAGATACTAAAGTTTCATTTATTGCTTTTTATTTTAGTTTTGTTGTTTTTTATTTTACTCTTTTTAGATGAATTTCACATATTTTATCAAATTATTCATACTAATTATTAAATATGATAATTATAATTACATAAAAACAATAGGGACCTCGCAGGTTTCCTGCTCGGGCCTAATTACTTATCCTAATATTATTTTCTATTATACACTGTTGTGTGTGTGTGTGTGTGTCTGTGTGTGTGTCTGTGTGTGTGTGATCACGACTTGTTTAATAATTTATCAATAATAATCATTTTTATCTTTCAGAAAGCGACGCCACATTTAGTTTGTCACACTGAGATGAAGACTCAGCTGCAGACAGTGAAGAACCACAGCGCCCCCTAGTGTCTCTAATGGACCACACACACACACACACACACACACACACACACACACACACACACACAATTGTTGAATTTGTATTTTGGGTTTTTGTGAATTTCTGGTCCTGAAAACATTGATTTGACTTTTATTACACACATATTCAGCCACCACCAGCATCCCAACATCCCTCTCATCTAGAAAAATGTTCAGTAAATATTAAAAACATTTCTTTAACTTATTGCCCCATTCAGTCATTTCTGACGTTTCTGTTCTCACTGTCGCTTCTTAAACCGCCACTAACACAGACGACTTTTCCTTTTTCATCTTCCAGCATCAAATTAAAACAGTTATTCATCTTTATTAATGCAGAATCTCCTCTTGAACCTTCAGAAACCCTTTTAATCTGCTCGCTGTGTTTCAGTCACTTTCGTTTTAATATAACAAAGACTACCTGCAGAGCTGAAGATGTGTCGACTGGTTTCTAAACGTGTCAGTTCCTCTTCATTTAAACCAACTTTCTCTCATTTTAAACAACTATTGGAAACTTTTAGACAAAAAAAGAAATGTTTCATCAAATCTGCTGATTTGAGTCTTTAACTGAACCAACTGTGAGTTTGTAGTTTTGTTCAGTTCTCATGTTTCTGTTGGGAAAATGTGTATTTGTGTTCATTTCCACACAATAATATAATGTGATATAATGTAATGTAATATAATGTAATGTAATATAATGTGATATAATATAATGTAATGTAATATAATGTGATATAATATAATGTAATGCAATATGTGATATAATGTAATATAATATAATGTAATATATGTCATATAATATAATGTAATGTAATATAATGTAATATAATATGTGATGTAATATAATGTAATGTAATATAATGTATTGTAATGTAATGTAATATAATATAATGTAATATAATGTATTGTAATGTAATGTAATATAATATAATGTAATGTGATATAATATAATGTATTGTGATATAATGTATTGTAATGTAATGTAATATAATATAATATAATGTGATATATAATGTAATATAATGTAATGTAATATGTCATATAATATAATGTAATGTAATATAATGTAATATAATATGTGATGTAATATAATGTAATATAATGTATTGTAATGTAATGTAATATAATATAATGTAATATAATGTATTGTAATGTAATATAATATCATGTAATGTGATATAATATAACATAATGTATTGTAATATAATGTATTGTAATATAATATAATGTGATATATAATGTAATGTGATATAATATAATAAAATGTATTGTAATATAATGTATTGTAATATAATGTATTGTAATATAATATAATGTGATATAATATAATGTGATGTGATGTGATGTAATATAATATCATGTATTGTAATATAATATAATGTAATATGTGATGTAATGTAATATAATGTAATATAATGTAATGTAATGTGATGTAATGTAATGTGATATAATATAATGTAATATAATGTAATGTAATGTGATGTGATGTGATGTGATGTAAGAACAGTCTGAAGTCCTCTCATTCACAGGACTGGCAGTGACTCACGTTCTTGCAGTCATTTATATTTCCAGATTAATTATCTGTCATCACTCCCAGAATTTTTAATTCTCTTAAGTTTCATATAATTTATCATCAGTTCACTTTTTTATTTGTTGCTCGGTTCCCAAAAACCGGAACGTGTTCCTGACACTGAGGTGGACCGACACCGCCTCCTGCTGGACTGAAGTTAAACTGTATGTTTCCCTGAAGATGTTGATCCTTAGAAAAGGAATAAAACCATGAGAGTTAGAAGCTCCTGATCCACGACAATCAAAACTATTACAACCAGATGATCCTGAGTCCAAAATAAATAAAGATCAAACTGAATGAATGTTACTGTGATAAAATACCAACGAGCTGCTTGTTTTTTCTCTTTGATAGAAATGAAATGAAGAATTAAACTGCAGCAACATTAAAAAACGAACAGCTGAAGAACTAAGAGACTTCTTGAGTTATAATCAGGGATACTCGATTAATTGTTGCCCGATGTTGGGTTTATATTATCGATGTTTGTTGGTGAACAGATCCACTCACTCTGATCCAGAACGAGTCCGTTTGCCTGTTTGAAGACGAAGAGGAGGAAGATTCAAAACATGTCGTTGGGACCGACCACACGGTTCTGACAAAACAGCGTGTAGCCTAAAGCTTGAATCGACCTCCTCGTGCTAACAAAGCCTGGTGAGCAAAGGAAAGTGCACCGACCCTAATGTCCAGTAGGTGGCGCTAGACTGTCACAGTCCCCCCAGGTTAGAAAACTCTCATCTCCCATCGTCTGTGAACGCATCTGAACGCTTTCACGACATCAGATCGTTCCTCTTTGCTCAGCACGCTCACACTGGGGGGCTTTTTATATAAAGAAGTGAAGTTATCGTTAAAATGAATCTGGTTGACGCGTCCTGACTGTACATCCGTTTAGTTTAACATCATCCTGGACGTACAGCTCCCAGAATCTGGAGGCTTCAGAGGACGTGAACAGAATCATAATGTTGCCATGGAGCATTTTCTTTATTGTATTTCTGTCAGTTGAGTTGAAGCAACACAAACACTGACGGTAATGTAGTGAACAGGTTAGTGTAGAAGGACACACAACACTTTCAGACTGTTTACAGAAATAGTGAAAAATTAAAACATGTCATACAAAACAACACAACTCTCAAAAAACATTGAAACAGAGTTAAAACTAGAGGGGCACGCAGTAGAGTGCATACCTCCACCAAGGCCCAAAAGGCCCCTTTAATTCAATCAGGCCTGCAGTTAAATCTGCTGGATCCGGACTTTTATTTGGATCTGCATCAAACTGAAGTGGCTGAACTATGAGCCTGAGACGCCTGATCAACGTCAACAACATCCGAGCTCCAGATTCAACAACATGCCTCAACATCTTGAAACATCTTCAGTGCTGAAACAAGTCTCACCCTCAGGACTTCAGACCTGTTGGGATCCGCCTGCTGAACAAACGTCGCTGCAGCTTCGATCATCTCTGCTGCTCTCGTCAGCCGGGTGTTGTCTCATGTGTCTTTTCAGACATCTCGTGTTTTTATACTTCTTAAGACAAACTGTACAACTAACGGGTTGGCTCTCCGTGTGGACACTCAGGTGCCGCCTCATAGCTCCTCGTTGTGTAAATCCTCGACCACAAACTGAACAACTGTACGGTCTCTCCCCGGTGTGGGTCCGCATGTGTGAGGTCAGATGGCCTCTGCTTTTGAAACTTGTTCTACAAACAGAGCAGGGGAAAGGTTTCTCACCTGTATGAGTTCTGATGTGTGAGGTGAGCGCCCCCCTGTGCCTGAACCGTTCACAACAAAAAGAACAACTGAATGATTTCTCTGTTTCTCTTTTACTGTCGTGGTTCTGCAGCTGTCCCTCGTCTTCGGGGCTCGTGGTTTTTTCAGTGCTAGCCTCCAAATCACTGCCAGGTTCTTCATCGTTCTGCACAGGGTTTAAATCTGATTGAGGTGTCGTGGTGTTCCCCCAGTCAGAACTGTCATCTGTGTCAGATTCAGTAGTCGTCGCCGGACTTGGGGTCAGCGGCGTCACCGGTCTTGGGGTCAGCGGCGTCACCGGTCTTGGGGTCAGCGGCGTAACTGGTCTTGGGGTCAGCGGCGTCACCGGTCTTGGGTTCAGCTGCGTCATTGTTCTTGGGATCAGCAACTTCACCGGTCTTGGGTTCAGCAGCGTCACTGGTCTTGGGCTCAGCAGCGTCACCGGTCTTGGGTTCAGCAGCGTCACCGGTCTTGGGTTCAGCAGCGTCACCGGTCTTGGGTTCAGCAGTGTCACTGGTCTTGGGTCATCTGTCTTGGGTTCAGCAGCGTTCTCAGTCCCACAGGTTTGTGGCATCTTGTCACGAGTATCTGGCTGTAAATGTCTACCTGGATCTGAGTTCCTGGCTGGTTCTGGTCCTCCACGGATCTCTACGGCAGCTTCTGTTTTCACAAACTCTGCACCTCTGTTCTCTCCAGTTTGAATCAGTTTCGAGGACTGAGGTTTCTTTTCAGTATCATCTTCAGTCATCAGAGTTACTGTGAACTTGACAGCAGCCTCCTCAGTCTCCATCTCCTGAAGCTGCTCTCCCTCCTGACTGGTCCAGAGTTCCTCATGTTCCTCTTCAATGTGTGGCAGCTCTGGTGGGTCCTCCTGGTCCAGACTGGAGCTCCTCTCCTGCTGCTCAGGAGGATCCTCTTTACTCAGGAGTTGCTGGACGTCTGTGGAGAATAACGACAAACATGTATTAGACAAAACATGTCGCCAGCTCTGGAGGAGTCAGTGTGAGCAGTTCACTGACGGGAGGAGAGCTCCGACATTTCTACTTCATTTTGAAAGTGGCTCTCTGAGACAGTACATCATCTAGATTTTGCATTAACTTATAATTATTTCATCATATGACATACGTGTCGTCTGGTCTGGATTGAAAGGCTGCATGACAGTTAAGTGATGTGATTCTTAATCGAGGCACGACTGATTATTTGATTTAATTCATCTCTGTGTTACTCGAACTCATCCAAATTATACTGTTGCAACATCGATTTTGAGGTATTTGCTCAAAAATATCATCTTTGATTTTGCCGCCCAGTCCGATTCTGATTGGCTGGAAGGTGTCATTTAACTTCTGATATATGGACCTCTGGAACTCCTCCAGTAGATCCAGTAGATCCAGTAGATCCAGTGAAACGGCCTGAAGCACACAAGCTGCCACACTCACGGCTGCAGTAAATTAAAAAGCGGCTCGTCTTTATACCTGACATTTATCGACTGTCGTGATGTTATTTAAAGGCCACATCGCCCTCACATGATATTGTGTGTTACCAGCTGGGCTGCCTCAGTGTTTCTGAACCAAAACTAAGAACTGGCTTTGGTTTGGAGTCAGTGGGTCTCGTGACATGGAGGCTATCGAAAACAACTGCTGTATTTTAATAAAAACATTGATATAATAATTAAGTGTAGATGAAATCAGCTGCTGCCTTATTTCATCACTTTTTCTGAACTCTTCAGTACTTTCTGAACTCTTCAGTACTTTCTGAACGTGGCCTACGAAGAACCACAAGCCTGTTAGCAGCTGCAATGCCTCCTTTACTGTGGACGATTTTCAGAAGATCATTAAAGAAATTGCTGTGTGTGGACAGAAGTACATGTGGAAGTGAACGGACCGTGTGGGGACGACACCACTCTTCATGGAGTCAGAACAGCAGACAACAGCCTGCTAACACGCGGCTAATTAGCCACAACAATGCTATTGGACTCTTCCTCCCTGCCTGGAACCAGCCTGACAGCAGCGGAAACAAGAAGTAAGAGCAAATGACAAAGGTACAGCTGAAGAACAGTCTTTCACAAGACTAGCTCTCCGTCCAAAGACCTGAAAAACATCTTATCCTCGAAGAACAAGGAAAGATATGAGAGCAAATCCAAGAAGAGGAGGAAGAGGAAGAAGAGGAGGAGGAGGAGGAGGAGAGGAGGAGAGGAGGAGGAGAATGAGGAGGAAGAGGAGGAGAAGAGGAGGAAGAGGAGAATGAGGAGGAAGAGGAGGAGGAGGAGAAGAGCAGGAAGAGGAGGAGGAGAAGAAGAGGAGGAAGAGGAGGAGGAGAAGAGAAGGAAGAGGAAGAGGAGGAGGAGGAGGAGAGCAGGAAGAGGAGGAGGAGAAGAAGAGGAGGAAGAGGAGGAGGAGAAGAGAAGGAAGAGGAAGAGGAGGAGGAGGAGAAGAGCAGGAAGAGGAGGAGGAGAAGAAGAGGAGGAAGAGGAGGAGGAGAAGAGAAGGAAGAGGAAGAGGAAGAGGAGGAGGAGAAGAGAAGGAAGAGGAGGAGGAGGAGGAGGAGAAGAGGAAGAGGAAGAAGAGGAGGAGAAGGAAGAAGAGGAGGAAGAGGAGGAGGAGAAGAGAAGGAAGAGGAGGAGGAGGAGGAGGAGAAGAGGAAGAGGAAGAAGAGGAGGAGAAGGAAGAGGAAGAGGAAGAGGAGGAGGAGAAGAGAAGGAAGAGGAGGAGAAGAGGAGGAGGAGAGGAAGAGGAAGAGGAGGAGGCTTCACCCCCACAGAGGAGTGACCTCCAGTCTCAACAGGAGGGAGGTTCTGAGGTTCTGAGGTTCTGGGTCACTGGGTCACATGACATGAAAGCTATTAGAATATTAATGTCAAAGATCCAACTTGAGACCAACTTCACCTCAGTAACCTGCCCAGCAACACAACCTGTCCGTGTATCACGTCATCAGCTCTGCGCACTACGATAGTTACATGTTGTGTATTAAAGTACTGTGGGTGTCAGGTTGTGTCTGACTGCCTGTGATGACAGGAGAAGTAAACAGAACCAACCTGCTCTGTGTAACTGGACCTGAGGCTTGAAAACAGCGTCCAGTAGTTTCCGGTGTCGACACAGTTCCTCCTCGTACTCTGCTATCGTTCTTTCAAACAGCTCAAATATCTCTTCAGCAGCCGCAGTCAGTCGCTGCTTCACCAGCGCCTTCACCGATCGTTTCAGTCGAGACATGTTCCGTCCAGACGGACCCGGTTCGGTCTTTCTGTACCTTCGGGCTTCGTGGGAGACACGAGGTGATCCGTAAACCTTAGTGTGTCTCTACTGAAGCTCCTCCGACGAGCAGCTCCGTCTAATTCCTGCTAACAAGCTAGGTTAGCTTCCTTTAGCCTCCTTAGCTGAGAGAAGATGACGAAAGAAGAAAAGGTTCGCTGTGGTTCGGTGTGTCGTCAGCACCAGGCTGCAGGCTTCATCCAGGTGGATCCAGCGGAGGGAAACACGTCTTCTTCGTTGGTCTCGACACTGCAGCTACAGGTGAATGTCGCCGCTCAGTGTACCGGAGCTAAAGTTAGCATGTTAGCCGCTGTAGCCGGAGCTGCTTCCGCTACCGTTCCTTTGTTCGCTTTCAAAATAAAAGTGACCAAACCCGATCTGTGGTTTGTTTACTTTTTAACAGAAACAACAAAATATTAACATAAATACATATTTATATACATGTAGTATACACATATGTATGTATGTATAAATTATGTACACATAAAGTACGACCAATGCAGTTAACGAGGACAAACTATACAAGTTAATTAAATAATATTAATATAATAATGTTACAACCAAAATAAATAGGAAAAACCAAATAAGATGAAACCAGAAGAAACATGTCAGGGTTTCTTTCTGCAGACTGATTTGATTGGACGAGGTCCTTTTATGAGTCACAGATCAGACCTGCTGATAAATATCAGAACGCTGTAATTGACCAGAATTCAAAGAGAATAATTGATTATTCAACAAAGCATTAAAAAGACTTAAATGTTTTATTGAAGTGAAATGATCAGAACATTCTGGAGCCGTGGTCTTATTATTATTATCACTGTTAATAATTATTACAACGATCAATGATAAATCCTCATGACTACCATCTACTGCTCCGGCTACACTGAACTCAAACGTATGCAGCCCTGAGTGGAGCTGACGTGATGATTATTTAATTTACTGGCTCCAGCTGCAGCTCATGATGGTGTGGAGCTGTGAGTCACTGGTGTTTCTGGGTTTGTGTCTTCAGGTTTTTCCCTGTGAACACTGAACGTCGAGACCCAACCCCCAGAACAAAAGCTGGTTCAGTGGGTCACAAAGTGGCTGAACAAACAACAGCAGCAACATACGTCACATGTTCAGTGGAGCCGGACTGGAACTATTGATACGAGTCAGTCAGTTGACCAACAAACAGAACTAGATGAATCCAGATCAACGACCTCTCAGACATGAAGACCTGCTGCCATCATCTCAGCAGCAGCTCTGAGTCACTCCGTCGTCCGTACATGACGACGACTGTCGGGGCCGATACCGACGTGTTTTTTTTACATTGATCCCTCAACTGTGGTTAATAAACAAAATATGCAACATGGGCACAATAAAGAGTTTCACAATAAACTTGACACTAAAAATGAGTAAAACAGCAAACTTTAGTGTCAATTAAAAAATAAAAAGATAGCCCAAGCATTTTCTTCTGCAATAAAATCTCTAGAAACAAAGTTTTCAGCCAAACTTTAAATCAATGTGTCGTCACCTTCATCACCTCCATCACCTTCATCACCCCTCAGATGGCAGGAAAACAAAGTGGAATCACTTTATATTTTGTTGACAAACAGAAGTATTTTTATTTCATCACAGAGGAAACATCAGTGAACAGAGCAGGAAACGATGGCGAGCCTTCAGCCAGGTGACAGAATCAATCAGGAAGTCAGTGAAGGATTAAATGTTACAACGCTTGAGTTTTTTTCTCTCGTCTGAGTTTATCAAGTTTCTACACTACATCTCAGTGGATATGAGTGGAGTGTGACTGAGCGCCGTGAGGTGATCTTTTGTCACACAGGTTGCAGCTCACTAGTTTCTCCCCGCTGTGGACGGTCATGTGTCGCTTCAGATTTCCATCATGTGCAAATCTCTGGCCACAGACTGAACAGCTGAACGGTTTCTCCCCGATGTGGACGGTCATGTGCTGCTTCAGGTCCCTCCTTTCTGCAAATCCTTCGCCACAGAGCGAACAGCTGATGGGCTTCTCGTTCGTGTGAGCGATCATGTGTTGTTTTAGATAATGCTTCCGCGTGAATCCTCGGCCACAGACTGAACAACCAAACGGTCTCTCCCCGGTGTGGATCCTCATGTGAGCTGACAAGTTGTGTCTGACTCTGAAGCTGGTGTTACAGATGGAGCAGGTGTAAGGCTTCTCACCTGTGTGAACTCTTAGGTGTGAGGTCAGAGTTGAGTTTTGTGTGAATCTCTTCCCACAGACTGAGCAGCTGAAGGGTTTCTCCCCTGTGTGGACTCTCATGTGTCGCTCAACGTCACACCTCCACTGAAACGTCTTCGTACAGAACGAGCAGCTGAAGCCTTTTCCTTCAGACTCTTGTCCCTCGTGGCCGAAGCTCGTAGCACATTCAGAGGCGATGAACGAGGACGTCCCAGAGTTATACGCCACGTCACTCACATGTACTTCATTGTTCTGCAGAGGGTTTAAACCCGTCTGAGGTTCCGCGGTCTCGTCCCGATCGCAGCTGTAATCAGTCTGGTGTTCAAAGGCGTTGTCATCAGAATCAGAGGCGCTGTCATCAGAGTCAGAATCTGAGGCGTCGTCATCGCTCTCAGACTCAGAAGCGTCATCAGATTCCAGTTCAGAGTGAGACGTCATGTCTTTAGTCTCAGGGTGTAAATGTTGATCTGGATCTGAGGTCCTGGCTGGTTCTGGTCCTCCACAGTCCTCTCCATCAGCTCCTGTCTCCATCTGTTCAGTTAGACTCTGATGAAGCTGTGAGGACCGGTTTTTCTTTTCATCGTCGTCACTCTTCGTAGGGAGAGGAGTGAAGGTGAACTGGATGATGTCCGCCTCCTCCTGACTGGTCCAGACCTCCTCCTGTTCCTCTTTAATGTGAGGCAGCTCTGGTGGCTCCTCCTGCTGCTCAGAGGAAACCTCTGCACTCACTGACTGCTGCTGGACGTCTGTGGACAACAGAGAAAAACACACACGTTTATGTCCCGTTAACTGTTTAACAACTTACAGCCCTGTTTAATAGTCTCACTATTAGAGAGAATATATCCAGACACATCTTGAGGGCGGGGGAGGGAGATTGCAGATCGCTATAGCCCAACACTTACAGTTCACATCCATGTCTGTGCAGACTGGGGATGTCAGTTTCATTTAATTTTGCCATCGACAGCTCGACACCCATTAAACAGTAACCAACTGGAGAAATGAGTTTCCTTGTTGTCCAGTGCTCCGTTGACTTGATGAGCTCTGCTGCACCACGTCAGCATCTTGACGAGGACGGAGAGGTTCTGAGTGAAGAGCCGGATCGGAGCACACTGGACTGAATCTTCCAGTCGGCGGTGATTAAGTTACAGGTCGTTGTGAAGCAGGGTCGACTGATAAGGTTCATTCAGGGCCGATACTGATTAGTAATCTGTCTGCCCCTGTTGTGAAGTTAGCTTTAATTTGTGAGAGCTGTCCAGCAGTTGTGTGTCACACAGAGAGGTCTGACTGTAGCTTCTGGTAACTGTAAACATGTTACTTCTCTCAGTAGATAACGCAGTAATGTAACAAGTTACTTTATAACGGCAGTAATCTTGTAACATACTGAGTTGCTTTTAAAAGTAACGTTACCAACACTGGTGTCATTTCAGTCACTCAGCTGATTTTTGGAAAAAGTGACTCAATGTAATATATGGTCACATCTCCTGTCACAGTGAGGTCGACCTTTGACCTTTCAGAAATAAAATCTCATCACTTCATCATTTAGTTGTTTGACATTTGTTTGAATTTTGTCATAAATAACACTGACAGACAAACACGTGTTTGTGAGATCACAGCACAGATTTCAAAGGCGGCAGAGAGGAATATGATGACAAGTTATTTCAGATTCTGACTTTAAAACAAACTTCAAAATAATTAGATTGTGGTGAAATTTCATTATTGAGATAAAGTTGAACATCACGTCACATGAATGAATGAAAAGCAGAGTACAGTCCTGTAACAGTCTCAGCCTGTCTGTGACTGACAGCTTTAACGGTCCAATATTATCTGTTTTTCATCAATGTCACACAGCTGTCAGGTCCAACAACACTGTATCGGAAACCCATCCCGGTCCTGAACTTCAGCTGTCTGAGAGTGGCTCAACTGAGAGCAGCTGTTTCTGTGCCTGCAGCTTTAATGCTAATGAGCTCCGTCCTGCGACACGCCCCTCTCAGGGAGAGGATGCCGCTGACGCTAGCGGTAGCATGCGCTAATGTTTACGGTGGATGTGTCACTATGGCTCGCCGAGATGCTGTCGTTCAACCACACCAGTTTGACCCAGAATCGGACCCGGAAGGAGGCTCAGAAACATACAGACTCCCCGACACAACCACCGGCTCCCATCCCCCACTGACCTGCAACAGGTAACAGCTAAGAACAGCTAGCGAAAGCTGTGTTTGTCTCCAACAGTCTCCAAACTCTTGGACACCGTCCGCATAGTCTCTGTCTCCAGTCTGCAAATGTTTCCAGACTTTTTACCGTGACGACCAAGCTCCCTCGTAATATTGTTGACATTAAACTCGCTTCAAACGCCGTTGCATAGCGGACCGAGGCGGAGCTAACTAGTTAGCCAGTTTCAGGCTGACTTCACCAAACTCATGCTGCGTTCCAGTTACATGGAGACCACTCGCCCGAGTTGCTCTTACGCGAGAATGTGACGTCACTTCATGGCTTGTCGCACTTTCAGCGTTCCCGTTTGTCATCGCTACACGACAAGTCGGAAGAACATGGACGCCATCAGGGCAGTAGCAAGCTAGTCATTGTTTTGTTATTATTAGCTACATTAGCCTATTTAGCAAACCAGCTCGAAAACACTTTACATTGTATTGCAGGCACAGCAAGACCGTGCAATGCATAAACTGGTGACCGGATTAAAGCAGCAATGTAATCAAGTGTGTAAGAGCATTTAAAATCGACATTAAAACGACCAACGTTTACATCAATTATGGGCGCAGCCATCTTTGTTTGTCACGTCGTTTGTCTATCCTCTCTCTCCTCGGTGTACTCTCATGAAGACCGAGTCGGACAGTGGATATTCCGACCAAAAGGGGGCGTGCCTCGGTGAAATGTCGCGAGACAGCTGCGAGATTTCCCACTTTCCAACTCGGGCGAGTCTCCCATGTAACTGGAACGCGGCATCATACCTTCACCTCGGGATGAACGGGGGCGTGTTCTCGGCCTATGAAAATCCCTCCTGTCGTTACGAGACGACAGGAGCTGAATCTGAGCCTGTAGGCCCCGTTTTACCAGCGGGTGGGCTGCAGAGAGATGCAGGACTGGTTTGCTTTCCTCATCCTGGGAGTTGGTAGGCTCAGGGCGGACCAGTTTATATATGTAGAGACCAGAGAAAACTTGTTGTTCATAATACGGGACCTTAAAATCTGATGTGCGTGAATACAATGGATTCAACATTAAAGACTAACAGGTAGAGATGATGTGAGAACTCAAGATTTATGATTCTTTGATTGTTTTGACGTCATAAGCGACGTGTGTCCTCTGTGATGTCATACAAATATACTTCAGTGAAGTTAGTTTTAAGTTGGATATTCGACAGACATTCGCAAGCCACTCACACGTTTCAAGTGCACCCGTATTGCAGACTTTACAGTAAACACACGGACAGCTATTGAGCTAAAATGCTAATGACCTGGAAGCTATTGAACTAAAATGCTAATATTTACATATAAAAATTAATAAAAAATATTTACAGATGTAAAATGTAAAAACAAGAGGTGTATCTCATGCAGCCAGTGTAGTTACATGATCCCAACATGATTTTGAGTCAATTGATCACATGACCTGGGAGCTATTGAGCTAAAATTAATTGAGTTCTAAATATGTTTTATTAATTTTTATATGTAAATATTAGCATTTTAGCTCAATAGCTTCTCAATAGCTTTAAACACAGTATCTCTGCTTTAAATAGCCCACATTTTTATTTTGAAAACAGGAAGTCGGTACACGCTGTAGCCGTCTCCTCCGTGTGTTTACTGTAAAGTCTGTAATACGGGTGCACTTGAAATGTTGGAGTGGCTGCGAATGTCTGTCGAATATCCAACTTAAAACTAACTTCACTGAAGTTACAAATATCTGCTTCCTAACAAAACATAAAGTTAAAGTGATTCCGGTTTGTTTTGATGACATTTTAGTCTTAATTCCACAGTCCAGTCAGTGTAACTGCACCTCGGTGTGACAGTTTTATTCATCTTCATGTGTTTAAAGTGAACAAACCTGTTCTCAGTTTGTGTTCTTCCAGTAGTTTCCGTTGTCGACTCAGTTCCTCCTCGTACTCTGCTATCGTTCTTTCAAACAGCTCAAATATCTCTTCAGCAGCCGCAGTCAGTCGCTGCTTCACAAACACTCTCAGCATTTGGACTTTAGACATTTTTTTACTGACTCACACGAACTTTTCCTCCAGAAACACTCCGTTAAAAACTGTCTGCTCACTCTGATGTGCGCTGTGTTTACGGTCCGTTCGGCTCCGGCTAACGAGCTAAGTTAGCTTCATTAGCTCCGAAGGGTAGCAGATAATTCAGATGTTAAACATTTTACGAATGAAACCCACACCGAGTCTCTTCAGACGGATTCATATGGACAAAAAAACACGGTTCACTCTGGAAGCAGCTCCGAACAGCAGCGTGTGAGGACCGTCTCCGTCTGTTAGCTGCTAACTAATAACGCTAGCTGCTTTAGCATCCTCAGCTAACAGGAGTGAGTGTGAAGTTCACACAGAGTCACAGAAGCACGATGATCCGGACAGAAAGGCTGCGACGCGTCACTCAGGCTCTGTGTTGTGGTAACGCAGGTGACATGTAACGGGAAAAGTTAGCATTAGCCGCGACAAGCACTTCCGGTATCTCTTCTTCTTCTTCTTCTTCTTCTTCTTCTTCTTCTTCTTCTTCTTCTTCTTCTTCTTCTTCTTCTTCTTCTTCTTCTTCTTCTTTTGTTTTCATGGCGGGTTGGAGCCGTTGTTCATACAGTATATGCCGCCACCTGCTGTACTGGAGTATGACGTCTCCTTCTTCTTCCTCTTCTCCTTCTGTGTTGTTTTCCTACGTGTACTACATGTACTACACTACATGTACTACACTACATGTACTACACTACATGTACTACACTACTGATCAAAGTACATTTATACTTGTATGATAATAATAAAAAAATATTTATACACTCACAAACATCAATTGTGCCGGAAAAGAAGAATTACAAACAAAAAGATCAAATGTGAGATTTAGAGACATAAATATAAATATTGCTGTTTATTTAAATATGTCTCACACACACATTCAGATGACAGTTTTGGTTCGTGTTCATCAAACTGTAATTTGAGCTGCGACGCATTAAACCTTCTGTACATTAAAGACGTTTAACATCCAAACCAACAGAATCAGATTATCTTCAGAGCGTCTTCGTACCTGCAGCTCAGATCACAGAGCAGCTGATAATTAGAGACACTCTGCTGCAGCTGCAGGCGTTAACATTAACATCCTGTAATAACACAGCTGTCCATCACTGCAGCTGACACACACACACACACAGTGAGAATGGGCGTGTGTGTTTGGGATAATTTCAGGTTTGCAGTGATTACAGTCACATGTCTCGTCTTTATTCAGGGAACAACAGAAGAAGAAGCTCACAGTCACAAACAGAAGATAAACAGTAAACCTGTGAATCTCATCAGCCAATCAGATCTCAGATATTAAAGTTTATATGTCGTCTGATCAGAAACAGAAAGACGTTTGAGGTCGTGACAGAGTTCATGCAGCAGAGGGCGCCGAAGAGTTGACTTTTACACAATAAAACACCAAAGATCAGCTGATAGAACATGTTTGTTTGTTAAAGTCAAAGTCTGCTGATATTCTACATCTTTATTCATGTTTATATGTTTATTTATATTTATTTATGTTTATATATGTGTCCGATACTACATGTTTATATGTTCATGTATGTGATCAATAAACATGTCATGCCTGCTGCCGCTAATACTCAGTAGAGCAACTGTGGATTAATCCTCTTTAAACATGAAACTATATATTTGTGCTTGTTGCATCTTCAGAACACTGTTAAGAAAAATGTCAGCAGCAAACATTTAACAGTGATTTACTGTAAAATTACAGAATTTTGTCACTTTCTTGTTGAATTTTCATTTCCTATAAATTTACAGCGTCTAACAATTAAATATCAGTTCTGTGTATGAATGATGACAGTATAATATATCCACAGGAAGTCGTCATTGCAGCACCAGGTTTCACTGTAATCACACATGAAACACGATGTATTTCATGTGTGATTAAAACAGTCGATTCTTGTGATTAAAGTTTGTGACTTTCACCAACACAAGATTTATTTCATTAAAACAGAGATTTTACCGTATTATAACCGAGAATCGAGAATCAAAACGACCACAAACAGACTAAAAATCAGTTTGAGTGATATTTTAAAAACAGCATGTTAACACACACACACACACACACACACACACACAGCTGATCTGTTCTTCAGTTAACTTCCATGTAAACAAACTCCTCTCCCTCCGTCCACAGCCCCCCCACCTCCCCACGTCTCCATCATCGCCTCCGTCTCCCAATGAGCTCGGGTCCATCGCTATAGCAACTGGTTGCCACGGGCAACGAGACACAGCCAGCACCAGCGAGCCAGCATCCTCCTCACAGTTGATGTCGGAGGCAGAGAGGAGAGAAGGCGCGGTGCGAGCGGAGCAGCAGCCAGAATCAAAACCAAGAAAATCCAGAGAAAACATCCAATCAGACGGCCGGATTCTCCTCGCCACTGCCTCCACCTCTGGAGCCTGAACCAGACGATGACAGGATGGTGACAACTTGTTCCTCCAGGAAAGTGTTGGAGTGCAGGCGGTGACCCCGACGCTGCCGACGCCGCTGCTGCAGGGTGAGTCCCAACTTCACGTTTTACCTGAAATCCTGTCTGTCAGGAGCGGCCTGGTTCTGAGCGGGTTCAGGGTGGTGCAGGGTGGAGGTGAGCCGTGTCGTAGACCTGTGTGTGTGTGACGGGCGTGTGATGGCGTCTGCAGCCGGTTAAATGTGAGGATTTCATGTTGTTTATTCTCCACCGGCACCAGAAACCCAGAGAGACGTTGTCAACAGGTCTTTAATATTTCAGAGTCGGAGCTGCAGTTTGTGAGCTGAGCTGAAGAACGTGTTCAGATTTTACTGACTGATAATCAACATTTTTACATCATTTAAACAAAAAATAAACGCTGATCTGATTCAGAGCCACCCGGAGGTCAGGACCCTCAGAGGATCTCAGAATAAGAATGTGATCATTAAAGAGCAACTTGTTCCTCTGTGTGTGTTTGAGAGATGTGTTTGAGCCCGGAGGACGTCGACCGGCCTGTTTACCTTCGACTGTAACGTTCACACCCTGTTTCACGGCTTGTTGCTCCGGTCAGTCACAAGCCGGCTGCAGAGACGTGTTTATCGTCAGGATTTTAACTTCTTTACATGATGAATTTCATCATCGTGCTGTGAGAAGAATTTTAAAATCAGTTTCCTGGTGATTCAGGAGGAGACGAGTGTGACGAGACCTCGTCTGTTTCCTGTTGTTGTTGTGAAGCATCATCACACTGTGGTCCTGCTGGAGCCACGAGCATTACACATGTCAATCATATATTCAACATTTAACAGAAGAGTGAAGACGTTCAGGACGCCACATCAGCCGGAGTCATTCTGTGATTTAAGATGTGGTACTTAACCCCGGTGGTCCCCGTAGCACCTGCCAGCGCCTGTGGCCGGTCGAGGCGTGGTCCAGACCAGAGTGACGTGCTTTTAATGTTAAACCTCAAAGTGAAGATTTGTGTTTTTTGAGGGTTTTATGAGGAGAAGTGTGTGTCGACCGTCAGTGTGTGTCTCCATGACGTCACTGTGTTTGTCAGAAGATATAATATGAGGTGCAACGTGTTCATTAGTACGTTTTAGACGTGTTGGTGTATGTTTAGTCACGAACGGAGAACCAGGACCTGCACGAAGATATTTTGGAGTTTCTCTTGAGGAACATCCATCTTCTGATGATGATTAAAGGAACACAATGTAAGTCCAGTCACAACTCCTCCACACATGCTGATGGAAAAACATCTCTGGAGCTTCACAGTAAAACAGAGTTGCAGCGTTCTACTGAACACCTGAAGCAGCTGGAGATGATTTAAACATCAGATGTCTCCATGCAGCTCGTCTGAGGTGATCACAGATCACGACCTGATCTGAGGAGACCATGTTTACACCCTGGACATGCGGTCGAGCTCCTGCATGCTAACACTGTTAGCTTAGCAGCTGCAGTGCAGATTTCATCTCAATAAAGGATGTAAATAACATCTGGGTGAACAGTTTTGTGAACTGTTCCTTTAACAAGACAAACGTGACGCTGTGACGAGCCAGAATCAGAATCAGACTCTGTTGATTTAACTTCCGACCAACATTCTGATCTGGATTCTTCTGGTCGTCGAGCTTCAGGCAGAGTCAGGCTAGCTGTTTCCCTCTGAGTCTGCTTACACTCTTTATGCTAAGCTAAGCTAAGCTAACCACACCCTGATTAATGTCCACCATGTCGTCTCACTGCTGGAGGGAACGTGATGGTTCATTGAAATGTTGAACTGTTCCTTTAAAGGACAGATGAATCAGCATGTTGAGACAGTTTCAGGTTTGATCAGCTGATCTCAGACCTGCTCCTGAATCCTGAAGCTGACGTCTGTTCAGAAGATCCTCAGATGAAGGAGAGAAAACCTGCTGACTGTCACCAGGACGGCAGCTGTGACGCCAAATCTGTCGACATGTTTCATCCAAGAAACTCAGCGGGCGGACTGCACGCGCTCAGTGCGACCGCACGCGCTCAGTGCGACCGCACGCGCTCAGTGCGAACCTGAGAATCAGACAGAGTATTTATATCCACACTGACCTGTTTTAACTTCATTTATATTTAGACTCTGATTGAAGACGAGACGGAAATAACTTGAATTAAAACAGAAGAAAAGAGAGAAATGTTTTATATCAAAGAAAGAAAAGTGAAAGTGATTATTCACATAAATCTGATGAAGTTCTGCGTGTGAACGTTTATTAAAATCTAGCTGATTATTTAATTTTGTAAATAAAACGTGAATCAACTTATTTTACATGCAAATGATTCATACAGACATAAATCAGACAGTGTGGAATGTAACTAAGTACATTTACTCAACTACAATTCTGCAGTATTTGTTCTTTACGTGTATATTTACTTTATACTTATACTCGACTACAATTTGTTGGCAAATCTTGTACTTGTACTCTTTACTTCACATTTTATTTAATAACTTTAGTTACAGATTCAGATGATTAAATAAAATATAATAAGCTCATAAATAATTTTTTAAAATCATAAATAGGTTAATATTTAATTGATCCACATGAAACGCATCAATAATTATAATAGTCATTTTACATAATTGTGAACTGTGCCTTCCTGCGTATTGATCGCTTCATTCAGCCGCTCTGTTCAACTCGTTGAACAAATAAAGTATTAAATTAACTCTAATAATCGTCTGCTCAATAAGACGAGGACGCAGCGTGCGTCTATAACCTCCAGTTATTAAACATCTGTTTACATCCAGCTGTTGTCAGAGGAACAGATGTAAGGCCCGTCCTGCTAATCAACCCGTCCTGCTAATCAACCCGTCCATCACTGACGAACAGACTCCATGTTTCTACTCAAAGACAGAAAGAAGTTCATGCAGAACATTTGCTGAATTTACA